>NC_056746.1:978870810-978955810 GCF_019279795.1 Protopterus annectens | reverse complement strand
CACATCTTTCCCAGCTTGGTCACTCCGTCTACTCAATCGGTACAGGTCCTTTTCTCCCTCCTTTGTGTCCAACCTTTCATACAACTCTCCATATGCCTTATCCTTAGCCTTTGCCACCTCTCTATTTTTCATACACCTCATCTCCTTATACTCCTGTCTACTTTCTTCATATAATACAAAGATGCGTCTCAGGCATGTGAAGGTAACATAACTTAAACACAACTGCACAGTCTGGTGTTCTTTTCAACTCCATTCAACATATTATTCAGATGATCAAAGACAAAGGTTGTGGAATGTTTAAAATTTAGCAGTTTTGAAAACTGACATATGACCTTTAGACCACAGCAGGTTTGCATATATACATATATATATATATATATATATATATATATATATACACACACACACACACACATACACAGTATATATATATATATATATATATATATATATATATATATATATATATGTGTGTGTGTGTGTGTATGCATATGTTACAGAACTATTACTATATTTCTGCATCAATGATGCTATCTACTAAAATGCTTGCAAGGGGATTTTGATGTACAGAAAGTTGTAGAACTGTTAAATACCTCTGCAACTTAAATGTAGTGCATGGAATATCACAATTATACCCTGAAATCTGTAAATGTTCAACCTTGTTATATCCTTCTAGTGTAAGAAAGGTTTATAACAAAATTTGTTATGTACCTTTCAGTGCTGTTATGCTCTATTTACTCCCAAATTACAGAAAAAACAAAAGCCACATCAAATCAGCATCAGAAACCTGCGCCAGCTTTAAAAGCTGAAATACACTTTATGCTGCCACACAATCCACGTTTCTTGTTTGTGTGTAGTAGCACAAAGTCTGTTGCAGCTTTTAAAGATGTTAAGAATCAGTGATCCACTTTGCTTCGATACACGAACTGTGAAATAACATTGATTGTGTTGCAGCTTTCAAAGCTGTAAAACACCACATCCTACACTTTTTTGTGCATCTTACAGTTCACTAGAGAAGTTAAAGCTTCATGTATTACAAATAGTATTGCAGACTTGTGTATTATAGCTATCACATTTAGCAATGCTACTCTCTCTCTCTCTCTCTCTCTCTCTCTCTCTCTTTTCTCTGTAATTGGTAGAACATAGAGCAGCTAAAACTACTAGTACTACAAAGAATTATGAATGAGTTTCTCTGTCCATAATCAAGTTGATATATGTTCCCAGAATCAATGTCAAGATTTCCCCCTTGAGCTTCTCTTCACTCTGCTGTATAAGGTGTATATTTACCATCTTAGTTAAGATCAGAGACCTGGTCATGATCTTCTGCATTATGCAGAAATGTATATGATTATACATGAGCTGGGTTTCAATTTCTTCTTATGGTCGGCACTATAAATTCTACACAAGTGATAGAAGTCCATACAATGAATACTCTTGAAATGGAACTCAGCCCCCCAAAAGAAATGTATTTAAGTAACCATAGACAAATGATTGCTCACAAAAATGTCTTAACCATATTGTGTAGGTGTGTGTGTGTGTGTGTGTGTGTGTGTGTGTGTGTGTGTGTGTGTGTGTGTGTGTGTGTGTGTGTGTGTGTGTGTGTATTAATATATGCAACAAAATGTAATTCATGGCATATGCCTACACATTATGTTCTAGAAGTGATGTGCCCCAGCAATACGCTATATAGTATGATATAGTTACTATGTTGCTGTAAAGCTTTGAATACCATGCTGGTGTCATATCTCAATGCATACTGTCACATAGTCATAAAAAGCAAGTTCCAAAACAATCACAAATTCCTATAATGAAATCTGACAGCATATTCACTAAAGTGACTTCTAACAGCATTCTTTCAGTAATACAACATCATAGCAACTGTTCTTATGTGAAACTTGGAAGCATGTGGAAATGTCCAAAATGTGCTAAATGTGTATGCCACAGCAAATAGAAGGAAAAAGGTGTAGCCCCACCTAAAACTTGTGTTGAAATACTCTCCACAATGCAGTGGCATCAGCAGAATCATAAGTGTATTTCAAACAAGTGGTAACCACTTGAGACACAGAAGCAATCAGGTTACGCAAAGAAGTGTTTTCTCAGAAGAGGAAACAGATGCCATAATATTCCTCATGTTCTAAAAAGAGACAATCATAAACTTTAACATATGAGTTTGATAGCTGTGAATTCTAAAATAAGTGTAGTAAAATATACCTTTTTCATAAAGATATCAAAAGCTTTCCTGAACTTATCAGAGGGAGAGGGATTGCTATTAACCAGATGTTTAGCGGCAGCTGTTTTTACTAAAGCAGTAGTTGCTGGGTCTGATCTGGGAAGAATACTAAAAAACTTATAAGACTGAGGAAATTTATGCAATCTATTTGCCTTTTTGGGGGCTGCAGGCTGGCCATTAGCAAGTTACAGGCAATGAAAAAAAAAGCATCCACCAATGCTGAAACTACAGGAGTAATTGGAATAGGTTCCAGAAAATTCAGTTGTAACAAGTCATAATGCTTCTTCATGAACAGTAGAATGTAATTATGTTCTGGTAATAATTTCAGAGAAAGAGAATCCTTCAAATGAACTGTCAGAAGCCACACTGTCTTCAAATTATGAATCAAAAACCTGAGGAAACAAAATAGAATCTGCAGCTTCACAATAATGGTTCAAGAACCTGAACCTCTTCAGAAAATGAAGAATGTATTTTTCTTTTACCAGAAACAGCTAAACTGGGAGGGTCAAGTGACTGAACTAATCCAGTTAAGGCCAATAAATCACTCCTATCCAAAATGACCGAGACAGGAAAAGAAATATGTCTAAGTTTTTGTTTTTTCTGACAAGAATTTCTGAAGAAGCAGACCAACTTTTACCAGGAAAAAACTCCCTAGGAAAGGGCATAGCATTAAGTACAGGCAGAACTGTATTCCCTGAACCTTCTCCTGGGACTGACAAGAATAACTCTGCCTTGCCTGCCAAGGGCACTTCAACAGCCGCAGAAGACAAGTCTAACTCCCAGTCCATGGTTTCTGAAGGAACGTTACCAGAGAAAGCCAAGGAAAAAGTTGAATGTCTAAGGAACCAGAAATGGCCACAGCAGAGTCACCGACCTATGGCTGAAGCACTTTGCAGTCTGCTGTCGTAACAAAAATGCTATTATTACTATTATTATTATTTTTTTTTTTGTGGCTGAAAAAAGGAATAATCAGGAAATGATAGGTTGTTCCATGGTTAAGTTAGAAAAGATAGCAAAACAGTAACTTTTTGACCAAAAAAACACAGAATAAAAAGCAATTGAAACACTTATCCCAGCTCCCAAAAGTAAAATAACTTTTACCGGAGGAAAATAGTTCCAACAACATTTTTTCTACAAATGTAAAAACTAATTCCCCTGTTTAAATATTACTAAAAGTCACTTGACAGTCAATAAAAATAGCAAATTAATATTTTTACAGAAAATGTTCAGTTTCTTTCATAAAAACATTAATGTGGAAGTTTTTCCCCAAAGGGATCTTATCTGCCCATTTAAAAAATACATAAAAATGCTTTGGATGACGATTGATCTTTTAAAGGTGGGTGACTCCACAGATGTGCATAACAAAGTTATCTTTTGGCTGATTTACTGGTATAATTGCCATGCTCCTTGTATTATAAAAATATTTTACAATTAAAATGTGTGTACTGTATTTACCAATAACTGTTCCTTAGAACAGTTGTACTAACAGTCATTAAAAAGTCACAGTATATTGCAGGTTGTTCGTTATCCAGAATCAGCAAACTAATAGATAAGCCTTTGTTCTGTTTGCATTCTGATAGAGAGACAAATATATTTAAACTGTATCTTAATTATTTCATGGACCAGCCCTCCAAAACAAAAGAGAAGAGAGCACTGCATAAGCTGCGCTGCTCTTGCTCAGAACTACTGTTTACCTGACTGACGGTGCTACATTTGTTTTACTTAGTAATGCACAAAACCAAGATGTGACACCATTGGAAGCAATTTTGTAATGAACTTTATTTTGAACATTTACTGATTATAAAAGATATTTACAACAGAAAAATAAACAAGACAATAGAGCTGCAAGTGCTTGCAGTTTGTGGCTGTTAAATTTACTATAAACAAAATAAATGTAGCCATGTATTTCTTGTTAGGTGCTGGTAAAACATTCACAAATGCTCATAATAGCAATTGCAACATTTTACCAAGTCTGAAAGATAAATTTATTAATGTGTGGTACATTCTTGTAATAAATCTATAGGCTCTTAAGTTCCTGAGTTTGGTGTCTGTTACAACTGAGAAGCCTGATGTCCAGGATCCCATGCTAGAACATGCAAGTGCCCATGTATTCATCCATTTCCTTCTTGAAGGTATGAAGTGATGAACTGACTTTAATTGAGAGGGGGACTTTATTCCATAGGAGTGGAAGTCTTTGAGATATAAAGTTGTCATGTTTTGTAATGTGGCCAATCCTAACTTTTATTGATACTGAGTGTCCTTTGTGCTCAGATAACCAGGTGGGTATTAAAAGCAAAGCATTTCAAATAGTAAGGGGTACTTTAATGTTTTGCATGACAAAGTTCTCCTCTAAGATGGAGATAAGATACAGGGAAGAGACAGAGAGTTGTTGTAGTCTTTCACTATAAACATGACTTGAAGGCCTTTCATTCTCTTTGTAAGATGATGGGTCTGCAGGTTAGAGAACAAAGCACACCATGCTGTAATCAGTCTGATAAAAGCAGTATAAAGGGAGACAATAGCTTCCCTGGTATGGCTCCTAACCTGATGGAGAATCAGTCAGGTGGGCATCTCTGACTGCTTTATGGATGACAGCCAACACAACATATAGTTAGGAAATAAAGGGTCCTCATTTACAAGGACTTCAAGGCCTTATACTATTTTGTCACCTTTTACCTGTTGCCCATTACATTTTTTTTTTGCCATACCCCAAAATGTTATATATTTGGGGTATTTAAGGTAAAAGTCTTTTTTTTTTTTTTTTTTTTTTTTTTGACAAAAGCCAAAATGTTACATTTTGAGGCATTCAAGACAAAGTAATTTCTACTACATTATTCATGTGAAATGTCAAGTGCTATTTAGAGGAAGATGGTATCAGTGGAGTTAGAACAATACTACCAAGTTTGCAGTCATCTGCATATCTGATGAAACAGACATTTGAGTCAGTTTTTAAACCACAGAAAAAATGCCAAACAGAAGTAGCGTAAGACAAAGCCTTTGAGGGACTCCATCAGTGACAGTGGATAGTGAGGATGTGAGTCTCCATGTTCCTACCTGTTGTGGAAAACCACATAGCTTATGGTGGACTTAACTTATTACAGTTTCATTCACATTCAGATTCCTGCATTTATGTATGATTCTGTAATGGGATATAATATCAAATGCTTTAGCCATATTGAGATAAACTGCACCAACAGATAAACCTTCATGCAGGATGGCATTCACACTCTCAAAAAAAGTATGAGGTTAAGCACAGAAGAATTATCTTTGACAAAATCATTATGGGTTATGTCATAGAAAATGAGATTTCATTTGTATGAATATATTCTATAATGAGTCTCTCCATTACCTTGTACAATATGCTTGTGAGGCTGGTCAGCCTGTAATTACTGGGGTTTCTGGAGGGACCTCTTTTGTTGATTTTGGACCACAGCAGCCTGCTTTCAGATAACAGGGACATGTCCAATTTTAGTGCTTTATTAAGAACATGAGTAAGGGGGCACAGTAGGCTATTTTAACTCCGCTAATTTGGCTTCTTGGTATCTCATCTGGTCCCATGGGAAGCACTTTTGTTCATCTCCCTCAATGATGCAGTAGTCCCTAAGCTATATTGGTTGTTTCCTGCCCAGGCAACAACAACTGACCAGCTTAAAAAAAACTCGGACTCCCACCAACTCCTTCACTCTGGCTGCTGACTGACTAATTACAAGGAGGGAAATCAGCAGTCTGAGTAAAGCTTTCTTCAGGACTTTCTTGCCCATACAAGGACAGAACAGCCTAAAAGTCTTGAATGAAACAATCATAGCAGGTGTTACACACCTGTGAAACTGGCAACCAAGAGAGGCCCCAAGGATAACAAGAGTAGCAGTCGACCACTGGGGAGTTAACATATTGGTACATTTCTGTAACTGATTGCACTATAAGACTATCAGGCCAATTCCAGTATCTCACATTTTTTCAGTCAACAGGGGAAAGAGCAACGTCAGTCTTGGGCCATGACCTGATAGGTTACATTTGCTTCTTCCACTTCCTGCTTTTTTCCACAAAAAAAAAAAAAATGGAATGGCTGTCATCATAAAACTGCTACTTTTTACATCAGCTTAATGTAAAAAAGGGACCTCAATGATTGGAGCATATCTTTTCCTTCCACTTTTTTTTTTTTTTTTTTTTAATTAGATGTCATAGCACTCCACATCTTCACTCAGGAATGGGGGAAAAGGTAATCAAGTAATCTGGCCATAACACTCAACTGTCCCTGATTTTGACTTTTTTTTCTGTCCCTTGTAAAATTTTTAATTTAATGGTAAAACTCAGAAGATTACAATTGGTTAGTAACACCATGCATTACAGTTTCATGCGTCTTATTGTTCTGAAGGTCCCATTCTACTAGTTTAAGTGAATTAGAGTAATATTTAAAAAAACAATACCTCTGATTTTAAATGTTCTTCTCCTCCTCCCAGGGTCTATATTATGTAGTTGAAGGGACTAATTCTCGACTCCCTTTTCATTGACATGCATGTACCGAACATCCACTTGAGCGAACGGCCACATCATTGATTTCTTTCCAAGAGAAAGAAATCAGATGGTCATTGTTTTAAATCTGCCCTTTTCCCCCACTGTAGTGCAATCTCAGAGTTAGTATATTTAGCTAGGGGGTGGGGGGGGCACAGCACCCCACATTGGGGGGTGTGGGGGGCAAAGCCCCCCACTTCATAGTGTTTGTTATATTGTGTTGTGCGTAATTGGCCTACCAATTTCTTTCCCTTGGAAAGAAATCGATGATGTGGCCGTTTGACACATATGTGTCGATGAAAGGGTAGTCGAGATTTAGTACCTTCGATTACATAATACAGACCCCTCCCGCACCCACATTATTTTTTATGGTTTACAATACATAGTACCTGAAATGCTCATTGCATACTTAAATGACAAGTGTTTCTGCTCTGAACCAGTATATAAACTGAAAGGAAATGTTACTCCCCATCAACAATGTTTAAAAAATGCTTCTGGCATATTTGCTTTTTAAAGAAACATTACAAATAACCAATATGTTGGTCAAATGTCAAGTTGTGATTTGCCCCTAATAGTTTAACATAAGACCTCTATTCTGTTTTAATTAGCTGTTATTTTGAAATCAGTATTATTTTATTTGCAGACTTTTGGGCAAAACAGAAGTATCTTTTTTGCCATAATTTATTCTGCAAACAAAATAGGAAAGGGGTTAACAGAGACAGAGGTGTGAAAGGGCTGGTAAAGAAAGGTTTCCTGAGAGACTTGGCAATGATCCATTGCATGCATATCAGCTGTAACTATTTATGAAGAATGTTCCTCATTTTAAACTTTATATTTCACCCTACTTTACAATGAACCATACATTGAACTTCCTAGCAAAGCTGTTAATAAGAGTTCCACATTTTGCCCATTTGCTCCACGATATGAGAGGTAATGTTCCATATTTTGGGTATAGTTCATTAAGAGCTGTAGTCCTTTGGTGTTTAAAAACCATTGCTTGTCTCATTTCACACCATGTGAGTTTCAATGTACTGTCACTGTGTCACATTTTTCACTCCAACCTACCCTTATGGGGTTTATATCTCTATGAATATGGGTGTGTATGTGTGTGTTTGTGTGTGTGTCAGTGTCTGGACTGAATGGCTGTGTATGTCTGGGTTTATATCTCTTTTTTGATCTGCGTTTTTTTGTGTGATTTCCATGGGTCTCTGAATGTGTCTGTGTAGGTGTTCATGTGAGTGCATGTGGTTCTGTGAGGGTTTATATGCACATTCATGTGCTTACGTGTAAACTTCTGTGCTTTTTTTATGAATGTGGGTGACTGAGTATGGCAGTGGCTGGTTAAGTCTGAGTGGTCCTCTGTGGGATTGGTTATCTTGATGTGATAGTTTTGTAATGTAACAGTATTGACATTAAATGCCAGTCTTTATCTTTGTCTGTGTGTGTGAGTAGTTGTGTATGAGACTGTCTGCCTCAAATTAGTACAATGCTTGTTAAACAGGTTATGGGTTGGAGATGGCATAATGGTTAAGATGTTTACCTCATACACACAAGGTATAGGGTTTGATTCTTACTTTTGGGATGGGAAATTTGGTTTAGTTTAAAAATGGTCCATAAGGGCAGATAGCTTAGTACTAACCTATGAACCTACTGCCAGCCAGTGTATCTGAACTGGCTAACTTGAAGTGGTGCAGAGACCTTTTGTAGTGTAATAACTTGGCAGCTAAATGCCAATCGGTGTGTGTTGACAATGGCCTTCTGTGGGATCTGGCTACCTCATGGAACATAGGCATGGATTGTCTTAGGCATAGGTGACCTCAATAGACTGACGTGGCATCCCTTGGTGAGGGGGTGCTTTTCTGACTTCTCTTTTACCCCCCCCCCCTTTTTTATCAAGCTAAATCAATATGCTGACCACTTGAGGTAGCAGCACCCTATGCCTGCAAGAAAAGCTCTGAACACTTAATTTCTGGGCTTTCTTCGTGGTTCTGTCCTTGGTCTGTGCAAAGAATCACAGAGCCTTTGCTTTTTGATTTGCTGCCTACATCATGGTAGGTGGGAACAAATAGAAAAACAGGACATTTTCAATGATGGAGTATAACTGGCTGCAAAATTAGCAGTTGGGAATTTGTAGACAGGTGTATTGTGATGGTCTGTTGAGGATCTGAATAAATGATGAGAGTAGGAAGAATCTATATAGAATGATGTGGTCGTTGCAAGCATTTATTTAATCCCAGGCAAGCATGCAACAAGATATTCATGTGTCTCAGCTATCACTGATTTCACAGGACTTCCCTGATTTTGTCATATATTTTAGATGGTTTCTTTTATAGCTTGTAGTTTCTAGTAAAACTTTAAAGTTTGCAGTCACTAAATAGTGACAGACATTTGAGTTTTATAGGTCATACCTTTCAAAACATTTATATAGAAACAATATTTAAAATCTGTCCCTGATTTTGTGCTTATGTCCCGAATTATTGCCCAAGGGAGCTGACAGTTATTTTAATGTATTACTGTGCTGAGCTTTTTTTTTTTATTTTAATAAGAGTTGTACATCTAAGATGTTCCCAAAGCAGCAATAATGTTGGGGATGTCAGTGGTGGACAGTGACTAACTGTCTGCTGCTGGTGTTTGCTCATTATTTTGGCTTTATATGATGAATGCAATTTGTGTGAAGCAATCTGAAATAATTTAATGTTTGGTTACTTTTTCTGTGGAACTTAGTTGAAATGTGTTACATAGCCATTATTTTTCCCCACAAACATATGTAATGTACACAGAACTAGCTGTAACTGCTAGGTGGAAGTGAAGGTTGCCTGTGAATGACAGTAACTGACCCTCTTGTCATTTGCTCAGTTTAAATAATCACTAATCTGGCTTTGCAGGACTAATGTGCATTTGTGTAAAGTAAAAATGATTAGTTTACAGTGATTACTGGGTGGTTGTTAAACTAAACATGAATCACTGAGAACATTAGTATGCATTTTAAAATCTAGAATCTTAGAGCTACTCCGGGAGGGGGAGAGGGAGACAGGTGAACTGGCAACAGACCAGATAAGGCACGTTTTAGACAGTGACAACAGTGGGATCTCTATTATACTTAATGACCACCAGGATTTTAAAATTTATAATCTAAGTAATGTGGAAGTTACAAAAGAATGGGCGAACCTGTTTCAGAAAGGATTAAATTTCAGGCCCTATAAGAAATTTAACACGGAAAAAACCCTTTTAGATGTTATGCTCTATACTAGAAAATTGAACTTGAGTGTTAATATGAGTGAAACTGGGAACAGTTATTTTACTGGTAACTTTCTTACTGGATGTAAAAAATCAAGTACATACAATTCTCCATTGCATCCCACCTTACAGTTATTTCAGGGTATTTGTATGAAGGATATCAGGGATTTAAGTAGGAAAAACAACAGTATTAGTCTGTCCAATTTAACTGAGGATGAGACCACCCTTCTTGATAGTATCTCTAACAACTGGCAGATTAGAGTTATGAAACCTGACAAGGGGGGTGGGTTGGTTGTCATGGACCAAGAGAGGTACATAGACTGCATGTTAGAACATCTTCTTGGAGATGGATATGCACAAATATCGCGCAATGAACTAAACATTGCGTGCAGTCATGTGGATATGGTCCTTACAGACTTACTCTTTAATAATCAGATATCAGAGGAAGAATTGTATTTTTGCACAGAGAAACATCCCCGGATCCCAACTATATTTGAGATCCCAAAAATCCATAAGGACATCTCCCATCCTCCACTAAGGCCTATAGTGGATGCCAAAGGGTCAAAGACTATTAGCATTGCTAAATTCTTGGACCATAAGTTAAAAAACTGTTTGAGTCCATTTATTCATATTATTAAAGACTCATGGGACGGTCTTTAAAAAATCAAGCAAGAACTCTTTAGCAGTAACATCATTTTCACAACTATGGATATCAAGGATTTATTCAATGTCATTCCGCATTCGGAAGGCATTGAATTGTTTTATGATTTTTTGTGTCAACACACAACATTTTCTCATACCACGATTCTTACACTTAGGACTCTAATGGAACTAGTCCTGGAAAATAGTTTCCTGATTTTTGAGGGACACCTTTTTAAACAAAAATCTGGTATAGCGATGGGGGCAGCTTGTGCACCAATCTTTGCTAATATTGTCCTGACCCAATGGGAATTGTCACAAGTATTTACATCTGAATGGATGTCATACTGTTCTTTTCATGGGCAGTACCTGGATAACATCCTTATTTTCTGGAGGGGGGATCAGGAGCAGTTGTCTGAATTCTTGCTGTTTCTTAACTCCAGCACTACCTTTTTGAAGTTTACTATGATGACCCACACTGAATCCATCAGTTATCTGGATATACAAATTTCTAAAGATTTGGTGAATAACCAGTTTTATTCAAACATTTTCAGGAAACCAGTATACTCGAACACCCTTCTCCATTTTGAGAGCCGGCATCCCCTTCATCAAAAAAGATCATTAATCAAAGGACAAGGGGTAAGATTGGCCCTCATGATCAGTAGAATTGATGATTTTTACAAGGAAAGGAAGTTTTTATTGAGTATGTTGGTCAACAGGGGGTACCCTGAAGATTTCTTGAAACCATTACTTGATGAAGTAACCAAAATGAGAGTGGATGGTTACTTCTATCCATTGTTAGGTTTGGATATTTCCAGACTTTGTGCACCTACAGATAGTAAGGTTCTGGCAACTGCACCATTTAAACATGGTCTTATTCTCACCTATAATCCACAATTCCCATTTATACGAGACATCTTGGTCAGAAATTGGTTCATTCTCAGGAGTGATGAGACCATAGGGGGGAAGGTGGGTGACACTCCTGTTATAGTATATAAGAAGGATTCCAGTTTCAAGAACCTTTTGGAGTCCAAGAGTAAGAATACAAAATCTGGTATCGGAAAAATGACTAAATGTTATCATTGTACCCAATGCAAATATATACTACAGAGTGACAGTTTTTATTGATGGTTTTAGACAGCTGAGATTCAACCAGAACTATAATTGTGGTAGTAAACATGTGGTGTATGCAGCCATATGCCAGAAGTGTCCCAGGTTTTATACTGGCAAGTCTAAAAACGCATTTAGGACACGTGTTTATCAGCATATTTATGACATAACCAAAGGCAACATTAAAAATGCTTTGGCAAAGCATGTCAATACTTTTCCTAGTCATAGTTTCAAGTTTACTGTACTGGAAAGGGTGATAATGGATGAGGGGGGAGGACCCACTGACTGGTTTCTTGAATACAAAGAACTAATGTGGTAACTTTGAGTTAATGCCACCACCAGTCCTGGCTTGAATGATATGGTGTCCTTCACTAGTTATTTAAAACTTCAAGCTGATTTTTTATTTTAACTGTGATTTTTTATTACCTGGTTTCAGGTTTTATATTCAAAATATGCATTGTTGTAGTGCAAATATGAACTGGTTATTTTATTGTGGAAGGAAACAATTTTATAAGGCAAGGGAGTCTATTTCTTTAAATATTTATTAGTGTTCTATTGATTGATTAATTGGTGAAGTAATTGTTTGATGTATATAAAGGATGGTCTTTCAGACTGCCAGGTATTCTGAAGAAGTCAATTGCAATATTTGACAAAACAGCTAAATAAATTTTAATTTTGTCTGGTATCCTGTCCATTCTACTGTGCTTTTTGTTACTATTTCAAGTAGTTCACACAACGTTTCTATTTCCCTGCCTTTGATTTTTCCATATCTGCATAAAATACTTTGAATGGCTTCAATGCCATAATCGTTAGGAATAACAGTGAAGAGTGATTTTATATCTAAGGTGACAAATATGTACTGATTAGTTGTTTCTCCTTGATGCCAGATATAAAGCTTATTAAAAAATCACCAGTGTCTTTAATAAAACTCTTCACATGTATCAGCAAAGGACTTAATGTAGTTTGCAGACAGAGGGAAATAGGCTCTGTTAACCAACCTCCACTAGAGACAATAGGTCTCATGGGAGGTTTATTTAAAGATTTGTGAACCTTAGGTAAGTCATATATAATAGGTATTCTGGGCAAGGTATGGAGAAATAATTTAATAAATCCACAGAAATGTCATCATTAATTTGAAGTTCAAACAAAAGTGTATTAACACTACTGATACAGCGTGCAACATCACTATAAGATATTTGTTTAAATGCAGTCCCTTCATAGATAACAGTGACCTTTTCTGCGCACTTCTGAGGTTTGTGCGAAAAGTTAAAGTAATAAAGATCATGCTGTTCTCAGTCTCAAACCCCTGAGGTCTAATTGAAATTAAAATTAAGGACATAACACTGTCCCCAGCTCCCATATAAGGTATTTCAACCTTTCTGCATGCCTCCAAGCAAGGCCAGTTTTAGAATAGGTGCAGTTTATGGTACAGCCACCAGTAAGTCCATGTCAAAATCCACTTATACAGTTTGGAGTGTGGGGCCATGAGACTTCTATAAGCTCTCAGAGTATAGATCTTTTGTTACACATTTTATGAATATTTTTCAAAGATAATAATTATTACTTTTTAACTGCTACCAAGAAGAATGATATATGTGCCTGGCAATATTGTGCATGTACACTATTAAAAATCAGTAATTATATTTTTATGCACACACACACACACACACACACACTGCCCTAGCAAGTCCAGTCTATCACAAGATGTGTTCAGACACGGGGACACACACACACGCACACACATGCGCACCCACACTCACACACACACACACACACACACACACACACACACACACACACACACACACACACACACACACACACACACACACACTGCACACTCAACTTCAGGTAAATTAGATGAATGCAGTTTCACCTACATCATGTCTTTGGAGTATCAGAGCAAACCAGAGGACATGGGTGAACCTATGCAAACAGTGATGGCATGCAGGGTCCACAAAGAAAATGCTACAACCAAAAACTCAGGGTCAAATGCAGTGAAATGGCAAAGCTACTCAGTGTGCCACTGTGTCAATGAACGTTTGCTTTAGCACAGATCCTGCTCCTGCCAAGCCACCAAAGATAGCCACCTACCAAGTGCAATGCTGACATTTCTGAAGGAAAGTGAAATAAATTATGACCAATTTCTTACTGCTAGATACACTGCAACACCTTTCTATACACTTACAAGCATAATAGCAATGGTGAAGAGAAATGAAAGAAATCGTGGACAATGTGTTCATCTTAAATACACTACACCCCCATAGCATAAATCATGACAGCACTTGTTTTACACTGATTTCAGCAAATACAATACATTATGTGACACTATTTTTGCCATGCCTCTTCAGTGTCTTCAATGAGTGTTTTACATTCATTAAACAACAGCAGGGTTAACTCATTTTTATTCATATGCATGCCTCCATGCCAAACAATTACAGCCACTTTACTGATTGCATGCACCTCAGATTTCTGATTGTATACATACATATATTGTATGTTAGAACATCTTCTTGAAGATGGATATGCACAAATATCACGCAATGAACTAAACATTGCGCACAGTCATGTGGATATGGTCCTTACAGACTTACTCTTTAATAATCAGATATCCGAGGAAGAATTGTATTTTTGCACACAGAAACATCCCCGGATCCCAGCTATATTTGGGATCCCAAAAATCCATAAGGACACCTCCCATCCTCCACTAAGGCCTATAGTGGATGTCAAAGGGTCAAAGACTATTAGCATTGCTAAATTCTTGGACCATAAGTTAAAAAACTGTTTGAGTCCATTTATTCATATTATTAAAGACTCATGGGACTGTCTTAAAAAAATCAAGCAAGAACTCTTTAGCAGTAACATTATTTTCACAACTATGGATATCAAAGATTTATTCAATGTCATTCCGCATTCGAAAGGCATTGAATTGTTTTATGATTTTGTGTGTCAACACACATTTTCTCATACCATGATTCTTACACTTAGGACTCTAATGGAACTAGTCCTGGAAAATAGTTTCCTGATTTTTGAGGGACATCTTTTTAAACAAAAATCTGGTATAGCGATGGGGGCAGCCTGTGCACCAATTTTTGCTAATATTGTCCTGACCCAATGGGAATTGTCACAAGTATTTACATCTGAATGGATGTCATACTGTTCTTTTTATGGGCAGTACCTGGATGACATCCTTATTTTCTGGAGGGGGGATCAGGAGCAGTTGTCTGAATTCTTGCTGTTTCTTAGCTCCAGCACTACCTTTTTGAAGTTTACTCTGGTGACCCACACTGAATCCATCAGTTATTTGGATATACAGATTTCTAAAGATTTGGTGAATAACCAGTTTTATTCAAACATTTTCAGGAAAGCAACATACTCGAACATCCTTCTCCATTTCGAGAGTGGGCATCCCCTTCATCAAAAAAGATCATTAATCAAAGGACAAGGGGTAAGATTGGCCCGCATGATCAGTAGAATTGATGATTTTTACAAGGAAAGGGAGGTTTTATTGAGTATGTTGGTCAACAGGGAGTACGCTGATGATTTCATGAAACCATTACTTGATGAAGTAACCAAAATGAGAGTGGATGGTTACTTCTATCCATTGTTAGGTTTGGATATTTCCAGACTTTGTGCACCTACAGATAGTAAGGTTCTGACAACTGCACCATTTAAACATGGTCTTATTCTCACCTATAATCCACAATTCCCATTGATACGAGACATCTTGGTCAGAAATTGGTTCATTCTCAGGAGTGATGAGACCATAGGGGGGGAAGGTGGGTGACACCCCTGTTATAGTATATGCCAGAAGTGTCCCAGGTTATATATTGGCAAGACTAAAAACTCAATTAGGACACATGTTTATCAGCATATTTATGACATAACCAAAGGCAACATTAAAAATGCTTTGGCAAAGCATGTCAATACTTTTCCTAGTCATAGTTTCAAGTTTACTGTACTGGAAAGGGTGATAATGGATGAGAAGGGGTGACCCACTGACTGGTTTCTTGAATACAAAGAACTAATGTGGCAACTTATAGTTAATGCCACCACCAGTCCTGGCTTGGATGATAAGGTGTCCCTCACTAGTTATTTAAAACTTAAAGCTGATTTTTTATTTTAACTGTGATTTTTTATTACCTGGTTTCAGGTTTTATATTCAAATATGCATTGTTGTAGTGCAAATATGAACTGGTTATTTTATTGTGGAAGGAAACAATTTTATAAGGCAAGGGAGTCTATTTCTTTAAATATTTATTAGTGTTCTATTGATTGATTAATTGGTGAAGTAATTTTTTGATGTATATAAAGGATGGTCTTTCAGACTGTCAGGTATTCTGAAGAAGTCAATTGTAATATTTGATGAAAGTGCTAAATAAATTTTAATTTTGTCTGGTATCCTGTCCATTCTACTGTGCTTTTTGTTACTAGATGTTCTTGTGGATTTACCTACTTGAAATAGTACTAAACAACTATATATTTATTTTCAACAAAGTTTTTTATCATCAGACCACTGGTGTTGCAATTTGCCCGTTGCAAACACCTATTCTAACTTTACCCTAAATGAATGGGAGGAAAAACATGTATATAACTGTCCTATTGAATTTAAACCATATGTATTAATCTACAAGCATTTTGTGGATGATGAGGGGTTTTTTTTGCATGGGGGGGCACATTGGATTTGTTAAATTAATTTTTCAACTATCTAAATACTACTACCACTTTCCTGAAATTTGAAATGACTAATTCAGTCAATGAAATACACTTCTAAGATATAGATCTAAATGTTGTTGATAATTTTATATCCACAAAGATCTACAAAAAAAAATCTCATAAAAACAAATATTTACTTTTAAAAGCATGCATCCCACCGATACATTTAGAGGAATAGTTAAGGACCAATATAGTAGAGTTAGGTTGAATAATGAAGATGACACATGCATCAAACAGTTGCATGATATGAAATGGAAATTTCAACAAAGAGATTATAATTAAAAGTTATTACTGCAAGAAGAGAAAAATGTCCTTGAGCAAAGAAAGGCCAAAGCTAAACCTTACTTTTCAACCCCACAAGATAGTTCTAATATTTCTACATCTGTTGTAGACCAGCTTAGGCACACTACTACTTTTAGTCGATGTACACCTGACATTAAGAAAATAATTGGCAATAACTGGGCTGTTTTACAAGCCCTGCCTGAATTAAATAATATTATTTCATCCTATCCAAAGTTTGCTTATAGAAATTCTTGCAACTTAAAAAGTAAGCTGTGTTATAAAGATATACAAACTAAAAAACAAAAGGGGCTGAGTTAAGTAAAAAGGGCACATTTCCATGTATGCACTGTTGTTTGCAATGTTATCTGTAAAAACAATAAATTCACACATCCCACAACTAAAAAAGAATGTACTGCTACTTGTAATACTAGCAACATTGTTTATTTAGCTACATGTGACAAATGTTCAAGTTTTTACATTGGCAAGTCAAGTAGAAAACTACAAGAACGTATTACTGAACACAGGTCTGATGTAAAAAGGAATGTCTTGACAAATGCTATTGCAAAGCATAATGTTGAACTTGGTAATACACACATTTTTTCCTTTAGGGTTATTGATATATGTTACACTAGTCAGAGAGGGGGAGATAGGAATAATGATTTAGAAACTAAATAATATAACTGGATCATTAGATTACAAGCAGATAGTAGCCCAGGTATTAATTCTACTGCTTCAATTCAACCCATTTTGAAAAAAATGCAGATATGTTTTAAAAAATGATATTTAAATACAAGGTTGTATATTTTGTAATCACCATGCAAATGTCTCTTTAAAAATGTGTATATATTCTACTAATGACTTATTTAATTGATACTGATGTTGATTGGATGTTGCTATCGTGTGATGTTAATTTTATATTTAAATAGTACTGTGTTTTAGTATGGTTGCATCACACTGAAGGAGTAATTTGAAAGCTTTGTGTTTTCAGCTTGTGTCTTCATCTACGTTTTATTGGAATTTTAGTAAACTGTTTGGACGTAACTTGGCTGACTTTTTGTGGTTACCTATGAAGGGACAACAGACTGTTTAGGAGCAACAAGTGACCATTATTTTTTTTTTTAATTTTCCTTACAATCAAACATCAGAAGCGTATAGATGTCTTTTGGAGGCAGGGATGAGGCAGCATGCTGTTTAAACATATATATCTGATAGCGACAGCTTGAAATTCTTTACTATGTGTGACTCTGACTGACTTCTTGTTAGCTTAACATCAGAGGGGTACAGAGAAGGAGGCTGCCTTTTGGAGGAAGGGGTAAGGTGGCATGCCATATATATATATATATATATATATATATATATATATATATATATATATATATAGATATAGATATAGATATAAATAAACAGCATTACTTGGAATATATGGGTCTAGTTATTTGTGCCTTTACTTTCATCCCAGTCTAACATCAGAGGGATACACAGAATATGATTATTTTTCAGTTGGGTGTATAGGGAGGCAGGCACTATTCACAAGTAGGATGAATCTATCCTTACAATCATTTGTCTTCTCAGTTTATTTTGATCTACTGTTTTGACAGATTTTTAGCATTAAGCCTCGGACACAACATATGTCTTCCTTGAAAGAGAAAAAAATAAGATTGAATTTCCTTCCTTATGTGTAATTTATGTTTAGGCCATCATTGGACAAAAAGGTTGGAAAAATACTCTAAAATGGATCCCAGACATGTACAACACTATGGCTTTTGGGGGTCTGGTAGCCCCCTAACTTCCAGCTTTATTCAATGAGTATGTGGGCAGTTATTACAGTGTACCCAACCAGTTATGGTGTGTTGAAAGAATGAAAGAAAAAAGTAAAGTCAAAGAATATAACAATTTACTTTGGACATCATTAGATGAAAAGGTTGTTTAAAGAAAAATCACTAAAATGCATCCTATGTCTTCATGTAGTTATTTCCCTCATAGTTATTGAAAAGCAGTACTACCTAACAGGAAGCATATATATAGTGGATTAGGACAAAGTGTGAGAAAAGGAAGAAAAAGTTATCTGTGGTGGTGTGGGGAGGCCAGGAGAGAAGGCCAGCCTTTGGGGACAGGAGAACACTGGATGATTCATGGGAGCTGACAGGGGTAGTGGCAGTGACAGAGGCACCATGGAGTAATTTGCTTATGACATAATTTTGCCTAAGGCCATCCCTACAGATAAAGTCATTGTAATGCAGCATTATTTCAGGTAAACTCTAATTGCTGTGAACATTTCTGTCAGTTGGATCAACTTGGTGAGTTAACTGCAATGCTCTTAGAAAAGGCCTAGATACCAACTACAGTTCATCTGTATATACTACTACTAAAGCTTTTCACCCTGAGCTAAATGGATGCTTAGGTGGGAGTACCAACAACAGTGTGATACATAGACTAGAAACTTCCAGGAGCCCCCACAATAGTAACACTAGCCCTACAAACAACCAATAATAAAAATAAAATATATAAAGTAGAAAGAAACACAACTCTATTTTATATCACAACTGCAACTGTATACAAGAGTAAGGGGATGAAGGATGGGTGGGTGCAGCTATGACACCAGTAAGGAATTTGAATATCTACTGTTATGGGTAAATGTAACTTAGTACAGTTTTTTATCTTTATCATTCCATCTGCTGCAGTTGCCTTTAGACTATATGAGTTGATTACCAAAGCCTATCCAGCCTGGGGGGAAGAAGAAGGATATGAAACTAGGAGTCTTTGGAAAATGGTCCAAGCAAACCTCAACTTGGACCTAGAAAAGGAATTCAGTTTGTAGTGCTTTGTAAATGTATGTATGTAGGGCTATGTAGTTGCCTTCAGAATGCTTTTAGAATCCACCCCTTTCTAATATGCCCTTGAAGAAGATAAGACAATATTCTTGTAGAATGTGCCTCGATACTGCCTGAAATGGATTTGCCATGGAGGGAATAATAAAAACAATAGCTGAGAACAACCAACTGCAAATTGTCTGTTTAGACACAAGGTATCCCTTTGTTGGCACTTGATAAGAAACAAATAGCTGATAAGTGTTTTTAAAGGGCATAGCTCTATCAAGATAGTACCTATGCTACCTTGGCACATCCAGAGTACCCAGAACATTTCTCCCTGCTTTTTAGGTTGTAAACTTGGAAACTACTTTGGGCATGAATGAGGGATTTGTTCTTAAAGAGATCCTATCTCTGTGGAAAATCAGATAGGGTTCACCCACTATGAGAGCTTTCAATTCAGATACTGTTCTTGCAGATGTCAGAGCAAGGATGAATACATTTTTCTAAGTCAAGAACCTTAAATCAGCTTCATGAGCAGGCTCAAAAGGTAACATAGTCAATTTCCTCAGCATACAGCTGAGATCCCAAGGAGGAACAACCTGTTTACAAGGAAGTCCCATATGCAAAACTTCTTTCAGAAGCTGATTCATGACAAACACAGAAGAAAGAGGAGGATCTATGGGCAGATATGCTAAAATGGCTGCAAGATGAACCTTTATAGAGGAACAATTGTGGCTAGGATTCACACAAATATTTGAGCACCAGTAGTACAAACTCCTTGATGGGCCCCTGGTTATTGGTTAGTCATCAACTAGAAAATTGCTTCCACTTATCAATATAGGATTTTCTAGTAGATGGCATTCTTGCCTCCTTTAATATCTGCCTAGTCCTTGTGAAATAAATGCCTAAAAGGTATTAAAACTGAATCATCCAGGCAGTCAGTTGAAATTGATTGATATTGGGGTATATCAAACTCTCCCCTGTGGTTTGTGAATAGATCCAGTCTGTGAGGAAGGTTGTGTTAATTACCTTTGGCCAATTCCTTAAGAAGGAAGAACCATTGTAGACTGGGCATAAAGGGGAAGGGTCACCACAATGATTTTTGGGTTATCCTTTTAAATCTTTAGAATTACCATGGATGGATACAACAGCAGAGTTAGCTGAGTGGTTAGAGTCACAGCTTTGGGTGCATTAGGTGCACGGTTCGAATATTAGTGGAAAGGGTGAAAACACATAAAAAGCATTCCTTTCCAAGGGAGTAAAACTGCATCTATTTTGCAAGCTTGCTTGCAAGGAGCCCTGGAACAAAGCTTGTTTAGTTACCTGTTGTAAGAGGAGATAAACAGGTTTATTTCAGGTGTTCCCCATAACTACACGATTTCCTGCTTGGTTGTGTGTTTGATGGAAAATTTCTCCATAGCTTGTATGCCTACATTGACAACACCTTGTTTTCCATCACTTCCAGAAAGATAGCTCTGTAAAATTAAAACCATTCTGGGATAATGTTTTACCTAGAATTACGGTCTCAGTCTCATGGGTTTATAGTTAAGTAATAGGCTAGCTGCCCTTGTGATCCATTTTAAGTCTATCCAGTTCCCATTCAAGATGAGAATTAAACCCTGTACTTTACATCTGTGAGGTAAACACCTTAGGTGTTATTTCACCCCCAATCACTATACCTCTGTCTCTGCCACAGGAAAACTGCTTGAAAACTACAAGCATAACAATGGAATTCAGTGCTACTTTACACATACAGAAGATGCTCAGAAGTTTAGAATGACTTGAACTTTAAGTGCTTCAGTCTAAGCACTTTACAAAACATTAATGAATCACAAAATATAATGCAAATGAACAAAAATAATATGTGTAACAAAATAATAAGAAATATTTATAATATAGTCCAATATAGCCTAGGTCCCATTTTGAAGTAGATTTAAAAACAAAGGCATAAATACTGCCTAAACAGTCATAAAACAATTACAAAATTTATAACAAATATTTCTAATAAGAATTAATTCCTGAAGTGTTCAATGATAATTCGGCTTATATCATTGCCATAATATGCAGTCAACTTATCCATACCCCAAAAAACACGTTTCTTATATAGCTGAAAACATTTCAAAGGGATCATGCTCTCGAGAACATCAGTTTCCAAGACCAGAATCCAATTGTTTAAGTCAAGCAATATATCAATAACAAGAAAAGGGCAGCTGCTCTGTAGTCTGGTCTCCCGTCAAAAAACAAATTATAAACTAAAACAATGCACAGGAGAACTATATGGCAGGGCAATATGCTCTGCATAAAGTACGAAGTATAAAATTTTAGGTAGTCTTAATAACTTTCAATGTCAGCTGTGCTGAATGCACATATACTCCGTTTAAAAATGCAGTATAATCCAAATAAAATTGATGAAAAACAGTTCATAGTAACAGGCAGTATTCACTTCACCAATAAATAGTCCAAGGGCAGTATAAAAGCCGAATTCTTTTAATAATTCAAGAATATGGCAAGCACTTTCACCCAAAGGGCTTCCTCAGGCCAAAAACAATCATTTTAAAAAAACAGTATATATATGCTGACAAATAATGGCATCACATCCTCCCAGTCATTCAACAAGCAACATCTGAAAGTTACATAACAGCTAACAAAAACTGCAAGCCTATATAATGGTGTTAAAATTGCTTTAACTAGTATTTAAAGTATATACACAAAATATCTAACAATAATTAAATTGTTATGTGCCGAATGACTTCATGTTCTAACCACTATAAACATACTTAAAACAATGCATTTCTCAGAAATCAATATAAAAATATATACTTATTTGGTTACATTATAGCAACCCAAATTGACAAATATTATAAAACCGAATTGATGGATAAACAATTAGGTTCTAAGCTTCCTTCCTTTCAAAATGGGTCGGAGGGGTACCCTGTCATTCAACCCCAGCTCCCGATCAGCTCCTAACCTAATAATCCATTTTGTTTCATTCTGTTCAGTCCGATTCTGAATATCACCCCTCCTAATGGTTGGCTGGTTAGTTTGAATTACCATAAACATTTTATGTGGGCAAGACTGATAGGCGACTTAAAGATAGAATAAGGGAACACGTATAACATACGGATTAAATCAGATAAAAATGCATTATCCAAACATATTTTGGCTACATCTGTAGAACACGTTTAAGTTTGGAAACAGTCAATTACCAAACACTAATTATCACCCTCAACCTGTAAAGTCAGGATAATCACAAGCAAGAATTAAGGACTTCAGGAGATCAACAGATGAAAAATAGGTGAATTGTCTAAGAACTACACAGTAAAAAGAACTAACAAAGAGGCATAAAGATAGTGTAAAAGAAGAACGGAGGTGCATTAAAAGTACCAAAAAGGAAGTGAAAGACAGCAGTGTGCAATGAATATGCACAGTGGCAGTACTGAGAATCCTTCAGTTCAAGCTTCTCTTAAACTCAGTTGGTTGAGTCACGAAATGTCTCACAATACCATCCTAGGCCTACAGCTCTAGCAACAAAACTAGAAATGTTTACATGTGTGACAATTGTCACTAGCTGGTGCTTCTGTCTCTTTCTTTCCATCCAGCTCTCTATATGAAGTGTGAGGCTCAAAAGTGATACCCTGGCAATATGATAAATAAATTGCAACTCAAACAGGAAAACTGTAAATTCTGAAACTTGCTGTTGCACCTTTCAAGCATTTTTAGATGAGGGTTTCGTCACCCTGTACACCCACTTTGGAGAACTGGAGAAGAGGAATAGTCTGAATTAATTATACTGGCAGACCCATAGTTCCAAGGACTGCAGTTATGGTTCCCATACTTTTATTAGAACCCTCCTATTCTTTGTGCCATTTTTTTCTTCAAAGCAAGATGCTGTGACACCCATGAGGCTGGCTGATATATTTTCAGCTGGTGATTTCTATGTTTTTTTTTTTTTGAGGTTATACCTTCAATATGATTTGGTAGCATTTGTTTTAAACCTGACAAAATCTCTTAGAAATAAGTGGAATTTGTGGGATCAATATATGTGAAATAAGACTCAGGAGGGTTGAGGTTTAAAGGAAGGCAGAAACTGAGCAATTTATGCAATGCTGGAGTGAATAATTATTGTTAAAAAGAAAACACATACGTAACTGCATGAAAATAACAAAAATGTCTTTTCTGTCAATGCAAGTGCGCCTCTGCCATTGTTTAAATTGTGATTTAATAAAGATTATTAAAAAATAAAGCTGACAAAATCTCTGGCAGTGATTGAGATGGAAGTACAGAATCTAGATCATAACTCAGCAGTTAGACATCACAACTATCTGTTCATTCTAAGGAAACTGATGCTTTTCCACATGATGAGAATTTCTGAAGGCATTATTGGTGGTACATCTCCAAGGTGTTTACATGATATCAGTAGGACACCTAGGTTTCAAATCTATACAGAAGGATTAGGATGGTAACTGAAATGTATAAGTTTATCTTGGAGATCTCTCATAGGTCACAGTTGGTGAGGACACACTAAACCCTGTGCTGAATCACCCTATGTTTTTTGGTGGCACCATACATCCCAAACACACACACATACACTCACACACACACACACACACACACACACACACACACACACACACACACACACACACACACACACACACACACTCTCTCTCACTGCAACCTTCAATCTCTAATCCTCTATTGACCTACTCATTCTTTTTGACATTTGGCTTACTAGGACACCAAGAGAAGCAGGTGAGAATCTGGGATCACAGCCATCATCAAGCAGAGTTAAGAGATTTTATGTCTGCTTCCATCACACGTGGCTGTTGTCTGGAAAGCGTGGTGCAGCTTCCAATCTTCTTGACCCATTTTAAGTGTTCCACTTATCTCCAGTTTCCAGTTACTATGCATGCTCAGCCAATCATGGGATTCTATTGCCATACATTGCCTTCCCGGGTGATACTTGACTTGCAGTGGGACTCCAACAACACTCTCCTCCTGAAATGGTCAAGTCAGCAATGCTTTCTTACTCCCATCTCTCACCAGCCAGCTTTTCCTCCATCCAGTACACAAACCAGACTTCGATCACCTGGAATATAGTCAGGGCAAAACCTTCATGCTGAAGAGCTGGCCAAGTCTGACTATGTTCACTATTAGAAAAAATAGAATGTCAAGGTAGGGAAGTCTTTGACTGTCCTAACGTTTTGTTGCTCAGTGGTGAATTGAGGGAGGTCACCAGCAAGAGACTGAGCAGGCAGATAGGACACCTTGTTTCTTTAGAAGTTTAGAGCCCCAAACTCCGATAAGCTACTGCAAATATTTCTGCTACAGCCTGGAGATCAAGTTAGGTGTGTGCAAGCATCCCCAAGTCCTCAGCACACAGTAACACCACTGAATCTAAATTTACTGAATCCATGGCTATACTGGCATTTTACAAATCAGAAAGAAGGAAAATGTGAAGGTTCTTAACCAAAGTGGCATAACAGAGTAGGAAAAAGTAATGTATTTATTTATTCATTTAATACGATTTCTTCACTGAAGTAAATGGTAATAGGGAATTATTAGGATACTCAGAAAAGAAGACAGAGTAATATGAATTATAAAGAAGTCAGATAGGCAATTAGAAAATCAAAGAAGCAAACAGAGGAAAAGACAGACATGTTATTTATTTAATTTATTTATGTATGTATTTATTTTATTTAAAAAAAAATGTTAACTGGGGTAGAGTACTGATCATATATGACCTAATTCTGTCTCAACCTGGGGAAGAAGGAATTGAATTACAAATGAACAAAAATATGAGCTAAAGTACTTTTACATTAACATACATAATGAGAAAGAACAATTTGAGAAGGTAAAAATTCAGTCAAGAATGAAGATAGAGCATGTTCCAGAGAAAATAAAATAATAAGATTTTATTTTTACAAAGGATACCACTGCTGTGGAACAGACTCTGCATCCACATAAAACAGAATTCATCCTTGTCTATTTTCAAACACAACTTAGATCTATGGATGGGAAATAGAAAATTTACATCAGAAGTGCCCCTCCCCCGTACTATTAATGGACAGATGCAGCTCCTAAATCCTTTACCTCATTCATGGGTCCCCTCAAATTATGTATGGTATGATCCTAGTTATAATCATTAGGGGTAATATATAATTATCAACCATGGGATGGTAAGGCCAGTCTGAAACCAAATGGGATAGGTTATTTCGAGCAAAAAAAAGGGGGAAATTGGCTAGGCTTAAAATGACCCTAAAGAGCAGTCAGTCGAGTACTTACCTATGAATGTATTTTAAAGCTATAGAATGAGCAAAACCTTAAAGAAATATTGAATCAAAATAAATAAAATGGAGTGCAGAGTTGACAAAAATTATGGAGAAGAAGCAGGACTTCTAAATGAATATATCTATTTAGTACGTGTAAAGGAAGAGAAAAGATGAAATTCAACAAAAACTATAAGCTGAGGTTCTCAGAAAAAGGTGATAATTCATATGCAGGGATGCTTCTTCACTATAAATACAGTCTACCATCTAAATTTATACACAGGTATAAAGACTTAAATATTATCCTTACCCTGAAAAAATCGGAAACATACATGCATAATAATAAAACAAAATGTCAGTCAAGCTACAAACATTGATTTTATAGCTATTATCTCATTCCACACAGTAGTTATGTCTTCTTCCTATGATCCTGACTCTTGGGAATAAATGTAGCTGTTGGCATAAATGTAGCATAGCAGAAACATGGATACCTTTAAGTACTCTTTTATTCATGATTAATGGAGTGCAAAAATATTAAATGTAGCCATGTCAGGGGAGCAACAGGTAGTACACTTGCCATTAGAGCAGAAGGCTGTGAGTACTATTCCCATACCAAACAGATCAATTATTGACAGCATAAGAAGGAGGTGCTTCCCTGCTGAGTGTACCATCCTTTGGATGAGATGTTAAACCAAAGCCCTATTTGCTAGAGTTGGTGATAACTCAGGTGGATATAAAAGACCCACATCACCTATCAAAAACAAATAGATGTCCTTTATTTTACACAACATAAAAAACACATTATTTACATGTTTAAAAATGTACATATTTACAGGCACATATATTCACATTTCTATTTTTTTACTATTTATCATTTTTCTTAAAACATTTTCATTGTTAGTCTTCTATAATTGACCTCCATTCCTGCTTCCACAACCATAATCTACTTTTTTGCAATATATCTGCCAAAATTCATTATGTATTAAAAAAAAATTATTCATTCACTCTTTCACTTCAAATAACTCATATGACATAAAATAAATTCTTATCTACACTTCTCACATATTCTTTCTTGTTCTTATAATATCCATACATAGTCATATTCATATCTGTATTGTGCGTGTCATTAATATTTTCAATTTTTGTTTCTTCACACTTTTTCCAAAGTTTCAACATTCATTTATATTTCAGAAAAAAAGTTCTGTTGTCTCTTCTCCCCACAAAATAATCACATTCTTTCAACTTTACTTTTATATGGCATATTGCCCTTTACTAGTAATGCATGTATTACCAGTTTCCATAGGAAATCCACTCACTATTTTGGTGCACTACTTTTTCCTGACTTTAATGGCTTTAATCACTTCTTCTTGTAAATTTGCCATGGATTTACATAATAATATTGTTTCATCACATTATTATACCATATCCTTCTGTCTTTCTCTAGATCATATTTTTTTTATTTTTCATGTTAGTATTTTTCTTGATAATTTTTAATTTATTCATTTACATATTCTTTTCCTCTTTTTCTTATTCTCATTATCCCTCAGAATTTTGTACTTATATTTAAACATTATCACTATTAATTTCTCATTCTCTTCCTTTACCCAGTTTAATATTTTATACAAGTTTTAATAAGCAGAAGAAACAACTGGGTTTTGTAACCCCATCCCCTTCATCTTCACTCATATACATCACACCTCTTTTTTCTGCATTTAATCTTGAACACCATATGAAAGAAAACACCAGTTGCACAATTTCCTTTGCATATTTTTGTGGGATTATTTAAACATTTGACACATATGCTATTTTTTCCATTAATACAGAATTCACTAGATAAACCTTCTCCTCAATGCTAATCTGTATGTTTCTTTCATTTATTTTATTAAACACTCCCATTGCATCATGACTACATACTCTCCCAATTTTTATTCCTGGCAAAGACACCTCATTCATTAAAACATATACACCCCCAGTTTTCAACACATCACCCAAACCCTTACTTTGACCTTTATTCATGGTGATCCCATTTCCTTTAAACATCTATTCAGACAAACTAACACTCCCCTCATTCATATTTTGTTCTTGGCAGCTACATCTATATTTTCTGCATATATCAGAACTACTGTAATTACTGCCTCCTTTTGCATTACATATCTAGCAGCTTTCATCATAAGAAATTTCACTCACTTTCACATTCATTACTCATGGGACACCTATACCACACTTTATGCATATTTCTTTACTCAGCCATTCATTCATTAACACTCTCACTCTATTATTTTGATATGCTAACATATATACCTGCCTAAGTCTTTCACCTATTCCCTACTTCATAACATCCCGCAAAGCATTATGTCCCACTGAATCAAATACCTTTTGCCAAACTGCTAACATCACCTACCATAAGTTTCATATCCTCCCTTTCGCTTATCTACAATTCATCTCACAACTAATAACAATTATTCACATCCCTTCCTTTTTATACTATATATACTTTCTTCTATAATATCCCTCATCCTTCCTTCTATTCTCCTCTGTATTATTCTCTTAAAAACTTATAATTGGTATAATTTTTATTTCATTCTTCTTATCTTTCTTCCATATAAATTTTAGTACTCCTCTATATAACTCTTCATAAGCAAACCCTTCCTTCAACCATTCATTCAGTTGTTGTGTCTTTCGGCTTTTCCCAGTTAGGGCTCGCCACAGCGGAACTCCGGTCCGCTAAGGATTGGCAGTAGATTTTTACATGCTGAGTTGCCAGCTCTGACGCACAACCTTCAACAAAGGTACGCCCATTCACGCATGTATCCACACAGAAGACGCTTTAGCTGAGAATCGATCAGGACAACGTCTTACTGTGAGGCGACAACGCTACCGCAGCACCACCACCGTAGTACATTTACAAAATACTTTCTTCGCCAGTCCACTAATTTTTTGTACAATCCATATCCTATACCATCTGGGCCTTTTACTGAATCATCATTAACTTACCTATGTACTTCATCGAATTCACTAATATTAATTTCTTTTTCATTTTTTTCTTAATTCTCTTATTTGCCTTCTTTTTACTCATATACAAATTTTCCACATACTGCACTAAAATACTCATAACTTGCTTGTGTTATTTTTACTTCTACTTTTACACTTTTCATTCCTCTCATTGCACTAATATCCTTCTTTACTTTATTACCCAAATATGCAGGTACCTCCTCTCTTCTCCCTTATAAATAATATCTCTGCCTAAACAGTAATGTCTTAATGTTTTCTTGATTTCTTTTGTACATCTCTTTTTCCATACCATAGTACTCTCTTGTATTATTCTCTAAATTGTCTAATACATTTCTACTCATTTTCCCATACTTTACTTTCTTTTACTTTCTTACATCATCCTGACATAAAAAAAACACTTTTAGACTTTTTTAAGTTAATTCACTATTTAAACCAGTTTTTTTATAGAAGTCTTCATGGTTATATGATCCTTTCATAACTACAATGCTTCCCACTCTCCATTCTCATACCATAACCTCTCATTTATTCTTTTTATTCCCTTTCCTGTTTTAATATACTCCCTTTCTTCCATTACCACCAACCATATTGCTAAATGGCCTAAAAACCCATCACAGCTGTATCACAATCTGCTACAGCCAAACCTTCGAATAATACAAAATAATCAATTTCAGATCCAAATGCCCCCTTCTATGAGTCCATTAACTTTTGCTACAAACAATTAATTTACCACATTTTATCATTACCTGCATTTTTACATCTTTCCCTTTCTTTTTACATTTTCTACTTTAATCAAAATCCTCTGCAATTATAATTTTCATGTTAATCACTAAATAATCTAATATTTGATTAAACATATTCTCTCTTTCCTTGCTAGTTATATATGCATATAACACTATAATTCTATAAACATGTTCTCGCCACCTCACATCCACAACACTTAACCTTCCCATCCTTACCAATATTACATTTAGTATTTTCACTGTTTTTAACACAACACAATCACTCACAAAGTTCAATTCCTACGTCCCGTATTGTATTTCCACCTGATAATTTTTCAGTCTGTAGTTTTTCTTCACTTGTCAGAAATCTTACAACCACTAATGTAATAACATCCACATCACATTTAGCACACTATTCCAGTATCCCTGTCCTTCTTACAGTGTTAGTAATACTGTTCACATTTACTGAAAGTACTTTAAAGTTGTTGCTTTTCCTTCTTTTTAAGTTTAGGGGAAATATTTTTACATTTTAATTTTATTATTTCTACTCTTTCCCAAACTCAGTATTTTCCCAGGTTTCTGTACAAATAATCCTTGATCCTCAGAATCAGATTTTTCACTGGCTAGAACTTTAAAAACATTATTACTGACAATCTCTTCTTCCGGACTCTCTTCCCGCATGCACTCTCTCTCCTCATTTTTCCTCTCCACATTTTTCCTTCTGATACAGTTTCTTCTTCACCTGGTTCTCCCTCTCCCCCAGTGTCTTGTTCTCCTTTCTCAGGTATGTTTTCTTCCCTTCCCTTTCTTTTTTTTTACTGTTTGCTCTTGACAATCCATTCCATACCATCTTGGAAGTATCAAATAGAAAAAAAATAAAGCAATTAACTACAAGCTTTAGGGACCTAAACCTTGTCACCACAATAAACAGAACATGCCAGAGAGATAGATTCCTGTCCCACAGACTTCCCATACTCTGGAAAAAACTACCTGTCTATATCAAACAAAGCTCCTCATTAGCACTCCAAGAAAAATCTTGATGACTGGATGGGAAATAGGAAATTCACCCTGGGGATCACTTCTGTGGCTCTGCTCGATAGTGGCACAGGAAAATAATTTTCTTGGGTGGCAAAAGCCAGGGTACCTTTTTGGCTGGGCTTGTAGAAGCCCTAGGGCTGATAGTCTAGTACCTACCTATGAACCTATGAACCTATAAGACAAGACATGTCACTGTTAGAAGAGTACAGATGAGGGAACAGATCAACAAAAATGCTCAGAAAAGATAGATATGATAAAGGCAGCACACAGTATCAGAAAAGACCAGTATCTATTGTGAACTATTGCAAATAATACACTAAAGATATCAGCACAGGCAAAAAAGTATGCAGATAAATATAAAGGAAAAGTACAAAATAAGCAATTTATTGATGAAAAAGGTTTATATAGAATTAAGAAATAAGGCAAAAGGAATAGAAACACCACAAAAAAAGAAGAAATAGACACATTTTATAGAAATATCTACAAAGATCTTGTGGAACATAACAAAGATGCTGAATGGACAGAAGAAGTAAAAGAAAGAATAAGATGTTCAAATGTACATGATATGAAATGGGATAAAGTAATGGCTAGAGAAATTGAAACAAAATTAAGAAAAGTGCTTAATTGAAAAATCCCAGGCCCCAATGCAACCTAACTGCTAGCTAAAGTATTAACATGTTTACATAAAGATTTAGCCATGGGTAAGAACTACTTATATGCACACCCTGAACAGACACCAACCTGGTTAACAACAGGAAAAATGATACTCCTCCTTAAGAATGAACTTGCAAGATATCCTAAAAATTACAGGCCAATAACTTGCCTTCCAGCAATGTATAAACTATACACTGGAATTGATGCCAACAGAGTTTATAGTCATTTAGAAGAAAATTCAATCATGGCAGTAGGACATAGGGTAACAAAAGAAAGTCAAATGCAACAAGGGATCATTTTTTGTTAAATAAGGTCATAATGAAGAATTATAAAAAGGGGAAGAATCTTAGAATGGCATGGACAGACTACAAAAAGCATTTGACAACATCCCACATTCATGGATAAAAGAGTGCTTGCAAATGTATAAGATACACCCTATATTGATTGATTACATTACAGTGATCATGAAACAGTGGCAAGCCACCTTGCAGCTAAGCCATGATAAAGGACAAATCATTATTCCAGGGATAAAATTTCAAAGGGGGATATTCCAGAGTGTCTTGCCCTTAACCCACTAAACTGTCTACTTAATAGATCAGGTCATGGCTACAATTTGTCTCTAGAAAACAACATACTGTAAAGACTTTTCATTGTCTCTTTGTGGATGACTTAAAACTGTATAGCTCACCAGATGAGGAACTGAAAACACAACTGCAAGTAGTCAGAACTTTTTCAGGTGATATAAGAATGTCATTGGTCTTGATAAATGTGCAAAAGCAACCTTTAAAGCAGGAAAGCTGCAGCACCAAGAAAACATCAGTCTCAGACAGGAATGTGATATAAAAGAGCTTGAGCAAGAAGGAGTATATAAATATTTCTGAACTGATGCAGGATCAACAGTAAAACATGAACAAATGCAAATAGAACTTAGTAAGGAACATTTTAGAAAACTAAAATTAATACTGAAAACAGCTCCAACATATAGGAATAAAGTCCAAGCTATAAATCAATTTGCTCTTCCTCTCCTAACTTACAGTTTTGACTGGCCCCAAAAGGTATGGGATCAGTTGGACAGGAAAACAAGAATAATGCTTCATACTTATCAAATGATTTATAAAAATCAGTGTATACCAAGATTATATATTCTCCGTTCTGAACAAGGTATGGGCCTCCTCAAAATCGATTACATGTATAGGTCTGCATACATATTTGCTGACCTCACCAGATCCAAAAATAGACAAAGTTTTAAAACATGAGGAGAACAAGTCTAAGGTGACTTCCCTGCTTAGTTTAGCAAAAGCATACTGGAATCAAATGGGAATGGAAATCAAATCAGAGGTAGATAGAAATAAGGCAGCAACTGAATGTGCCAAAAAAACTGATCAGATGAGAAGGTAAGAAATTTGTAAAATGTATAAATATAGCTTCAATATAGCTGCAAGTACAGAAAACTCTTGGAACAACCTCATGTTGATCGGGCTTTGTGCAGGAATGCTTAAGGAGAGGTGAAGTTAAACCAAAAGACAAAAGGTTAATATTGGTGGCCCAGGATAGTGGAATACTTACATGCTGGTTTACAAAATCCATTGAACATGTCAGAGAAACAGACAAATGCAGGTTTTGTAAAACAGAATTGGAAACTGTTGCACATATTGTTGCTGGGTGTGATACATTAATGGCAGAAGGCCTGTATACTAAAAGGTATAATAATCTGGCAAGAGTATTCCCTGGGTATTGTCCAAACCTTATAATACTGACGTAGCTGAGAAGCATTGGAAATGTGAGACACAAAACATTATAGAAAATGATGACATTTATATCACATGGGGTCACCCATTACCAACACTTCAAAAATATATGTGGGGGGGGGCAAGGATGAGCCTTGAGTAGCAGCACTTTCTCTCAGCTCTGTCTTATCATATCTTTTATGACAGGAATTTTTAAATATAACTAACTAAGAAGTATTTTTTATATATATTTGGTTTCATTTAATAGTTTACTTAGTATTATTTTATTTTTTAGTTTGTTTTAACTTTTCCTGTCAAAAAACAAGAGACAAGTTTCTGGCATCTGGCGTCAATATGAGCTACACAAAATCTTCTCATTAGGACTCAGTATGGAAAAAGGAGCTTCAAACTCTGTTAACTACTATACGGGAATTATCAACAAAAATTGACAGAATGAAAATAAAAACTGATAACTTTAAAGAAACTACTTCACAACAAATGGAAACTTTACATCAAGATCTTAAGCAACAGAAAAATAAATTACAGGTATAGAAACAGGATTAAACAACATGGATAGTAGAATACAACAAAATGAACATAACCTGGAATTTCTTTTAAAGCAAAACTCCCTGCTTCAATCAAAAATAGATGATCTTGAGAATAGATCACGAAGAAATAACATTAGGATCTTTGGGCTACCAGATAAACTTGAAGAAAACAATATGGAGAAATTTTTAACTTCATGGATACCTGAGATTTTATAGCTTCCTGAGGCGCTTTCTTTTGGTATAGAAACAGCCCACAAGTCCTTTACATCTAAAACTTCCAAAATTAACTCCACAAAATCTGTCATAGTCAAATTTTTATCAACACATGATAAAGAAATAGTGTTGAAGACTGCCTGGTTGAGGTCACCAATTAAATACAATAATATCATACACTTTGATAATGACTATTCTTCAGCTGTCATAGCTAAAAGGAAACAATTCTTATCATTGCTCAAAGAACTTAAAAAACATGAATAAAGTCTCACCTGCTTTTGCCTGCAAGGCTGAAAATCTTCCTTCAAGATGGTCCGAAGGTATTTGATGAGATAGATGCAACTATTAAATTCATAACATCCAATCCAATATTGGAAAAAAATAGATGAAATGGACTGAGCTAGTTCAAGTCTTAAAATAATTGCTGAAAATGGTGCCTGGAAAACAGTTGAACACAAGAAGAAACTTAAAAAAATAAATGTTTTCTTTTTTTATATAATATAGATGTTTTTTTGTTTCTTACTTACATATGATGTTTTCATGACCCAGAAGTCTAGGAATATGAAAATGGTTCAACAGGTGAGTGTTGTTTTAATCTTTTTATTTTATATTTTAGGCTTGTGTTATTCATTGACTAGCTACTTAGTTTCTCTCAATAGTTATCAGTTCTTTGTTTTAACCCATATCCTTATTAGTATTTTTAGTTTCTCTTGTCTTAGATAATTTTATAATATACATTATATTCCTTATATAAGTATGCTTTATAAATACTCTATTCTGTTAAAAAATGAAAAAAGTCTGATTATTCTCCCTTATTTGTTTTTTTTTTAGTATTTTAACTGCATTAGTTGACTATTATATTGTTTGTTGATATTAAGAAGCTGTCTATTACTTTAACTGCATGGCTGGTATTATTGTTGCCATTTTTCTTCTTTATGTTGTTAATACATTGTATATATAAGTATATAGAGTTTTCCTTTGCTTTAGTCTCTTTGCTTATTTGTCTAACATATGTCTTTTGTTACACATCTTCTCATAGTTGTAGGGAGTTTACGGTAGATATGTTGTTATTGCTTTTGTTATGATTTCCCTACTGTGATTTTGGATTAGCTACTTGTCTCTGTCTGGTGCTGCTGGCTATATATCTTAGCTGTGGTACTGGGATGTGGATTCTTTTTCAGCTTTAGGCTTATTTTGTTTTTTAAATGGGTGATTAGTGTTGGTGGCTTCATGGGATATCCTTGTGTCTGATGATTTACCTACTTTGTTGTGTTTTGTTGATTCAAGGCTTGAAATGGTAACAGACCCGGTGTTATAATAGACCCGGGAATTTTTTTTTCTTTTTTCTTTTCTTCTGTTATAACCTTTAGAAAGGGCTTTGACTGTTTCTGGAGTGTCTCGAGCAGCTCTCGAGTCTTCAAAAGACTTGTGCAGTGTTTAAATTGCTCACAGTTTCCCACTGGAACATTTCAAGTTTTTTTTACTACAACAACGTCGCAATATGTTTCTCATGCATCCTTGTCTCCTCTAGAGCCGCAAGACGTCATCAACAGCTCGACGGACTTTCTTAAAGTAACAGTTTTGAATTCCAGCAACTCATGAAGCTTATATGATCAGTATTTGGACTCAGATGTGAATATGGGACATTTGTCTTTTCCCTCCTGCTCTTGGTTAGTCCAAAATCCTTATATGAGGAGGTTGAGAGGTATGATTATATGTACTTTACAGCTAGGTGCAAAATACAGAAGTAAAACTGTTGGCAATCCATTTCTACTGCCATGTAAACATCACTAGTATATTTTTGAAGAGTATTACTACATTTTAGATCACCAGCAATTACATTTCTATATGTTAAATAATGACTCAATGTTCTTTAGTATTAACACAATAGAGTTTTTACTTTCTCTTGTAAGCTACAAATGACTTTGTGTTTATGTATTGTTGCACTCATGTACACTAGCTATTTCCGAATTTTTTATTTTTTTTTTGTAATGAATGAGATGCTACTAAGTGGAAATGATGTGGATGCCTCTCAGTTGTCCTTGATGTGGACTTGAGGTTTGGTTCAGTCCTTCTTAATACCAGATTCATATATTTAAAGGATATGTAGTAGATTTGTCTTAATAAAAGATATTTTGTGTCCCTGATTGCTTTTACTGGGCATATCTTAGACAAGTTAGGATAAGGGCTCTGTTTTTTTTTTGGTTATGGAACTCCCTAATATACTTATTCTAGGATGGAAATCATTGTAGCCAGTTGCATTTTTTTTTTTGGATGGCCAGTTGTATTTTGATAAATGTACTGCCAGCAGTTCCATTATAGAGGGGGCGTTTGTCTCTCGTATGGAAAATGGGGTTTATTCACTAGGCTTAAGCACAGTCAGTAAAATGTTTGCAGCAGTGTACTATATGGGTTTTGTTTAATTTCATTTGGGATATGTTCCCTTTCATTAATAACTTCCAGGTAGATTATCACTCACTCTATGCTACAGTTGTTAGGCAATTGACATATCCATCTAATGAACACCTTTTTGTTGCTGCCTAATGAACACCATTTCATTGTCGAGTGATGCTGTAGTGGTTGAAGATGGGCAAATGATATCTTGGTTATCTCTCCAGTTCCTAGACATGAGTGTTGGAGGTCTGTAAGTAGCTAGTAGCCATAATTTGATTGAAATGTTGGAAATAATCAGAGGCTGTCCTGTGCTGTTGATCTCCTAGACTTCATGAGTTAACTGGAGAGGTTTGTGGGGGAATTTGTTTTTCACATTGTGCTTTGCAAAGTGGTTGTGATGATATGCAAATCTTTAGCCCCTTGTTCTAACTGTTTCCAATAGTTTTCACTGCCCCTACAGATAGACATTTCCTCTTTTTCCTTGCTTCTTAATGGTTTCCAAAATCTATTTATGGACTCTGTTTAATAAGTTGTTTGTCTTTTCGGCTTTTCCCGGTTAGGGTCGCCACAGTGGAATTCCGGTCCACTAATGATTAGCAGTCGATTTTTATGGTGCCAAGTTTCCAGCCCGACACCCAACCTTCAGCAAAGGCACACCCATTCACGCATGTCTTTCGAATGCCACTCGACCACGGGGAGGACATGCAGACTCCGCACAGAAGGCACTCCAGCCAAAAATCAAACAGGAGAACCTCTTGCTGTGAGGCAACAATGCTACCGCTGTACCACCGTGGCTTCCGGACTCTGTTTAATAAGTATATATCTGAAATAGCTATTGCTTTATATTCAGACTAATTTTTCATTGTTACGGCATTCATATTAGAGTATATATTATTGTAATTTCTCTACACATACATAGTTGTACACAGAGGGTGGCCGCAGTGGTGCAGCGGTTAGTGTTGCCACCTCACAGCAAGAGGTACTCTGGTTCGAACCTCAGCTGGGGTGCCTTCTGTGTGGAGTCTGCATGTCCTCCTTGTGGTCGCGTGGGTTTCCTCCAGGTGCTCCGGTTTCCTCACATATCCCAAAGACATGCTGTAGGTGGATTGGATACTCTAAATTGGTCCTAGGAATGAGTGCTGCATGTGTGTGCCTTCTGTGGAAGATTGGGCACCGGGCTGGCAACTCAACACCGTAAAAACTCCACTGCCAATCATGAGCAGACAGGTGATCTGCTGTGGTGACCCCTAACTGGGAAAAGCCGAAAAAAGAATATACATAGTTGTACACAAGAATACATCATAAATTACTTAAAGTCAGGATTATGGTTGTGGAGAATTTCTTAACCCTTCTATTAGTTGAATCATTATTAGATTTGTATAATCCAATTGTAGGGTAGCAGTTTTATAGTATAAATGTTTCTTGCTACTAATTAGATGTTTTAGCCTTGTGATAACATATTTACATGTCACTAGGCTAATGCAGTATCTGCCAGCTTTTTGACATAATTTTGGGCAATTTTCATCTCCCTAGTGACTTATTTTCTATCTTCCAATCTTCTGTTGATTGCAATGACTGTAGTCTCTTTGAATAAATTCTAGACTATACTAGGACATGTGAAATTAAAACATTCAAATTGATTTACAACAAACAAATGTGATGACCAGGAAGCAAACCCTCCTACCGCAAAAGTAAAACACTAAGCACAAAGTCAAAACACTGAGGAGCAGACCAGGACTGTTCAGCTGTATCAGCATAAGATAAAGTACATCAGCATCAGATAGTGGTCTGCAATAAACATTTGGATTTTAGTCTTTATGTGGACTTGTTTTCTGGCTTCCTGTCTTATTGAAACTCATTTGTTCATGCATTTTATCTGATGCTGATGTACTTTATCTTATGCTGATACAGCTGAACAGTCCTGGTCTGCTCCTCAGCGTTTTGACTTTGTATTCAAATTGATTTACTGAACCAAAGTAAATTGAATGTGCCTTTTGCAAAAGGATGTTACGTAATTTGTTTATATTTTTTTCTGCTGATTTCAAACAATACTAGTGTTAAAGGTTATAAAAAATGTTAATTAAATGAGTTTTGCTCACACTATATAGGTTAATACTTCTATAGATTTAAGTTTTAGTCTTAGTATATAGTCTAACTGTATATAGATCCTTTTTGTTATAATTACTAAACTAGTTGTATTATAATTTACTGTCTATTGATTCATAGATTTAGTCCTGAAAAAGGGAAAAAAAAAGTACATTCCTAATTTTATAGCCAACTATGATAATATACATTTAGCATCTGTTTATGTTATTCATTGTTGCAATGTATTACTAGTTAACTTGTTTATTAGTTACTCTAACATAAAATGTAAGACGAGTTTACTTTTTTTTCCATTTTTTGCATAACACTGACATTCCTACTTATAAGCCATATTTGTAATTATGAAATAGTTCATATTTAGGTGGAGCCTGATAGAAATATGCTGCTGGTTGGTTTGTTAATTTGAGTGATTAATATCACTCATATTAGGAGTTTATAACTCCAGGTGGGTTTTAGAGGGTTTCATTGTTAGAAAATGTTGTTATAACTTTTTGATAATATTATTTCTGATGTTCACTATAATGGGTCTATATTATAAAATTGAAAGTTTACTTACCCGAATACCCAAACATCGACACTTATTCTATGAACCGCATATATACCAAACGCCCTAAACCGCAAAATTCAAAAAGTCGAACTGTCATACTTGTCCCACCCCACCGCCCGCTACATACTACCTACACAAACAAACTAAATAAACCACATACACATACTAACCAAAACCCTACTTCTAACCCTAAACTAAACCCTGCTTCTAACCCTACACTAAATCTTACATATACCACCATGTATGCACTTAATTTAACCCGCACCCTAACCCTAGGGTCCATAACTATCGCACACTTACCTTAAAAAGCTAAACCCAAACTAAATAATCCACACACATACACTTAACAAAACCCTACACTAAATCTAACATACATTACCATCTATGCACTTACCTTAACCAGCACCCTAAGGTCCATAACTATCACACACTTACCTTACGGAGCTATACCGCAGAAGGCCAACCATGGGAATTCAACATTTGTGCTTTCGCGTTTCTGGATGATCGATGTTTTCACGGTTCGATGAAGAGGGGTCGACATTCAGGCATTCGGGTAAGTAAACATTCGTCTTTTTAATATAGACCCCACCATAACACGTATAATAGAATGTTATTTAAATATTTTTAACTTAAATCTTTCTATGCTTCACAAACTACAAATGACTGTATTCACTTCATTTTTCTAGCACCATCTCATAGATCAAAAATTAATAAAAGTTTAAACAAACATGTATTGTAACTTAAAAATGTTCATAGGTTCATAGCTTCATAGGTTTATACTAGGCTATCTGCCCTAAGGCATTTATAAGCCTAGCCCAAAGTTTTGTGGCTTACGCCACCCCTTATATGAAAAAATACTGTACCCATTAGTTTGTTGTGCCTCTGTCCAGTAGTGACACAGAGATGATTCCCGGGGTAAACCTACGATCTCCCATCCACAGGTCAAGATTTCTCTTGAACAGAGCCAGCGAGGTGCTCTACCTCACATGGACCGGGATTTTATTCCACAGCATAGGGAGTCTCTGAGTGATAAATCTATCCCTCCTGCACATCCTATTTATATCCGTGCTAAGGTTTAAGTCGCTTGCTCTAGTGGTTTTGGTGGATTTGGATTTTTTGAGGTGGAGCATGTCCATTAATTCCGGGTTGGACATGGCCTTGTATGTCAGGCACATGTCACCTCTGAGCAGATGGTATGTGACTGAATAGAGGTGGAGTTTCTTCAATCTGGCAGCATATGACAGATTTTGGAGTCCCTTTATCCTTTTGGTGAGGAACTTTTGGGGTCTCTCCAATTGCTGCAGATGTCGGGTGAGATACATCCCGAATGGGGCATTGTACTCGATCATTGGTCTGATAAGTGAAGAGTACAGGGGAACAATGACCTCACTAGATCTGGATGTGAATCCCTTCATGATCAGGTGGGCAATGTAGAAGGTCTTTCTAACCACTTTAGCAACGTGAGTGTCAAAAGAAAGGCCACTGTCAACCTGGGTCCCCAGGTCCCTGATAACCTCTTCTGTGCTTAGTGGATTGCCACCTATATGGTAGCTTGGGGTTACCTTATTTTTCCCGAAGGGTATGACTATACATTTTTTGGCGTTTAACTTCAGGCCATGGCTCTGGCTCCAGCTATCTGTTTCCATGAGTCCCTTCTGAAGGATATCCGTGTCCGATGCACTTTCCACTATGGCGCCCAGTTTGCAGTCGTCTGCAAACTTTGTCAGCCAAAGTCCTCGCATGTTGGCCTGTACTTCTGAGAAGTAGATGCCGAACAATAGGGGGCCAAGGACTGAGCCCTGTGGGACACCACTTGTGACCGGCTTGGAGTCTGATATAGCGCCAGCAACTCTAACCCTGTGGGTTCTGTCCTTAAGCCAGTTTGCAACCCATCTTGTGACATATGGGTTTACATTTAAGCTGGTAAGTTTTTCTACAATACCCGAGTGGGGTATTGTGTCGAAAGCCTTTGCAAGGTCAAGGTAGGCTGTATGGACTGCCTTTCCCTCATCAATGGCCTTGGTGACTGTTTCGAAGAAGTCAACCAAGTTACTATATGACAATCTTACATTGTATTTCTCTTAATATAAATGGTCTAAATAACCCTAACAAGAGAAGGTCTTTGAATAAATATCTCCACTTACATAACTCACAATTAATCGTTCTTCAAGAAACTCATTTGATAGAGGACGATATTTCTAAATTAGAATCTAAGTCTTTTTCAATCCTTGTTAATTCTGAACACTCTCAAAACAAAAAGAGGTGTTGCAATACTTTGGAACAATAAATTACCTCAACCTAAAATAATAGACTCTTATAAAGATAATAAACGTATGTTGGCTTCTATTATCATAGAGTTTAACAACCTAGTATTCACTCTAATAAATATGTACTGGATTCCTGGCTTTGGACAAAATTCAGTACAGCAACATGTAGATCATATTATCTAGTTTTCTAAAGGCAATATTATTTTAGATGGGAATTTTAATTGCATTTTTGATAGCACCGACTCTACTTCTAAAGGTAAGAGAAGAGTTTAGAGTTCAGCCAGATTACCAAATGAGTTTTCTAATTCCTTTTTATTGAAAGATATTAATACTTATGCTGACCCAAAATCATTATTCTCTACTTTCTTCTCACACAGACATAACACATACTCAAGAATAGACAGAGTTTCTATTTCTAATAGTTTAGTAGACTATTTAAGTAATGTAAAAGTTATTACATGTCCCTTTTCTGATCATAATCCTATATCCTTTGATATATATATTTATTCACAGCTCAATGTTCAGATAAAATGGATACCAGTATACATCACCAAATGAAAAGATTTTAACACCTTCATATCAGCAGAAGTTCATAGTTTTATAGAATTTAATTCCAACAATAATACACCTGAAATTTTTATTTGGGATGCATTGAAGGCATACTTATATGGCAGAATAATTGATTGGTACAAAAAAAGACTTTCATGGGATAATGAATTAAAAGAGATACAAACTAAGCTTGATATTTTTAATCTTGAGTTAACAAAAAAAAATCAACAAAAAAATCTAAAATGGATGAATTAAAATCTTTGAATAAAAAATATCTTGAGATACTAAACCATAAAATTATGATTAGTCTAGAGAAATTTAAATGTATTAATTTCTCAATAAATCCCAGATCTTTGAATATATTAGCCAATAAAGCTAAAATATTAATAAATTCATTCACATTAAAGAAATATACTTGCCATAGAATAATAAAACAGTATCTGGTATACATAACATATTAAATTGAATTTAGAGAATTTTTCCTTAAACTAAATCAATCTTCTACACTAATAAATTCTAAGAAAGATATTCAAGACTTCATTAAAAAAAACTAAAAAAAAAGATTAACAGAAGAACAAATGAAATTACTAGATAGGCAGATTACATTGAAAGACATCCAAGAACAAATTAAAACACTTAAAATAAAGCACCTGGCAATGACGGCATTATTCTAGAAATCTACAAAATTTTACCTAATAAAGCAATAACATTGTTACTTTCAGTTTTTAATACCATACAGAATGAAAATATCATCCCTCTATCATAGAAATATATGTCTATTTCTCCTATTTTACAGCCTGAAAAAGACCCTACAAAATGTAATTCATATAGACCTATATCTTTATTAAATACGGACTATAAAATGTTTATGTCTATATATGCAAAGAGGCTTAAATTTTTTCTTCCTAACTTAGTAGATGAGGACCAGACAGGTTTCATAATAAATAGAGCATCATATGATAACATTAAAAGAATAATAACCTTATTGGAATCCGTTAAAAGCTTAAAAATAACCTAACTATAGCTAGTTTAGATATAAATTGTGCTTTTGACACAGTTAATTGGGATTACCTATTTATTCTTCTACAGGAACTCAACTTTTCAAATAACTTTATAAATATTACCCATTTATATAATGGATCTCAAGCTTATGTAAAAATTGGTTCTAGTATTTCTCAGTTTATACCTATTACAAAAGGGACTAAACCAGGATGTCCATTATCCTCTCCTTTATTTTCTTTAGTTATGGAGCCTTGGGCAAATTTGATTACAGAAAATAGTAATAGTGAAGGTTTTGAATTGAGTCTAAATATAACTTCAAAGATTCAAATGTTTGCAGATGACATACTGATAACACTGGGCGGTAAGAATCCAACGTTACAGGAATTATTTAATGATATGGATTTCTTCCAACAAAACTCAGGTCTCAGATTTAATCATAATAAAACACAAATCTTATCTGGTTCAAAAAAATATAATATTAAAAAGGAATTTGAAAAATATATACCACAGTCCAAATACACTTAGGTATAATTATTGCTAATGATATAAAAGAAATCCAAAAATTGAACTTCGATAAAAGTATATCAGAGATAGGTAACTTAATAAACAAATGGTCTAAAATAAAATTCTCAATAGAAGAGAAGTTATCAATTATAAAGATGATATTGCTACCGAAAATGTTATACATAATTCTATCTATTTCTATTCCTCCACCTTATTCAATAATTAAAAAATGTAACACTATAATTAAAAAATTTCTTTGGTATGCAATTAAGCCCAGGATCTCTTTATCATACCATATGTTCAATTGGGATATTGGAGGTATTGCATTACCAAATTTAAAAATATATTCAATTTCCTCAGTATTAAAAACCATCTTGTAACTTATAGATAGCAAATATTCAGCAAAATGGAAAGAAATATTTTTCTCCTTATCTCAAAACTCAAGTAATAATAATGACTTGTTTAAGCTAAATTTAGTAAATAATACATTTATATGGAAGCTAAAGGTATTCTTTTCTTTATGTCCTCCCCAAAATACTAATTCAAATTATATTATGATAATTTTAAAATCCTTTAAAAAATTTATCCTTAGATTTAATCTATATGAGAGTTGGTTATTCCTTATTTTTCCAATAGCATATACACAAGGAGTCATCTTCTCTACAAATGTTTATAAAATTTCAATATTTAAACAAAAACATCTGATTTCTTGTCACCAAATGTTGAAAAACAATGAACTATAATCCATTAATACTTTAATGGAAGAAAATGACCTTGACTCAACACTATGGCTTGACCTACAAGAAGCTAGAAATTATATCAAAATTAACCTGAGTTAATACCTTCTTCAGTTAAAAATTTAATTCCCAAATTCATTCAGTATCTGATTATCTTTACCCAGCAGAATAATACAATCAAAATTAGCTTGTCACATATATATAAAGTTATTAAATCAGACTTGGATATATTTCCGGATAATTACTGGAAATTTTTTTCTGATATAAATAACTGTAATCCTTCAGATAAAGATAAATCAAACATTCTTCAGTCAGCTGGTAAAACTACTTCTTTACTTAAATGGAGAATATTTACCTGGAGATTTTTAAATAGATCTTTCATCACTCCATATAACATAAATAAGATGTTTAAAGAAAATATACTTTGTTGGAAATGTATGAAGGCACAGAATGCTGACTGGGCACATATATTTTATGATTACTTACACATGAAAAGAATTTGGGAAGATATCAATAATTTCCTACAAGAAATATTCACTGATATTTTTTTACTTACAAAATCATTAGTTTTATTTAACACCCCAATTCCATCTTGTGTAAAATCAAGCAAGTATTCACTTCTTTTGGTTTGTGCTGTCTATTGCCAGGAAAGAAATCACAAAAAATTGGAAGTCTTCACAAATTCCATCTTTTCAAAATTTTAAAGTTCTTCTCTTGAACGTATCCAAATTAGAATTGATGACAATTAAATCTAGATCATCTAGGAATACAGCAATACATAACCAATGGCAGAACATAACTGATTTACTAGAAAATTAATAAGTTGAAAGTATTAATAAGTCCTTATTAATTTGTTTTAACTTCTATTATTTGTTAAAAATACTGCAAACATCATTGTACATAGTTCTTTTTTATATCTTTTATATTAGAGCCTTTGTTTTTTTATCTATTTCATCATAATACTTGTTCATGTTTTTTTCATTATAACTGTATGTTTCAGAAATGATTTTAATACAACTTATTTAAAAAAATAGATGTGAGAAAACCAGATATAGAAGTCCATTAAAAGAAGACAAAAGTGGCATTGATCATTGAAATTGCTACACCCAGTGATTACAGTGTCTTACTTATAGAGAGACACAAAGTCATATAATACCAGGATTTGCAGGCAGAAAGAAGGGCAGTGTGGAAGGATGCCCAGACAGTTCCAATAGTAGTAGAAGCAATGGGTCTCATAAAAAAAACAATTTACAGTCATATTTAGATATGTTACCGATACATGTAACTCCAAATGAATTGCAGGAGCCATTTCTGGGCACATTGAGGGTGCTGCAAAGAACACTTTTGGCTGACATCATAGATTGAAACAATACTAATTTCATGAACTTTAATCATAATTGTATCTTAGGAATGGGGACCATTCCCAACATGGTATTAGAAAACCCAAAAGTCTTTGAGAAATTAAAAAAAGACTGAATATGAGGAGATAAAAAGAATTAAATTATGAAATTCAAAGAAAAGATGTGGGGGATATACTGTATCCTTGCACACAAAAAGGACCCACAAAAGAATTCTGAAAACTGTGTACAAGACACAACAAATTCTAACAGATTAAGGAGAACTACTACCAGCTAACCCTATAAAAAATCAATCTATAAGATTAAGCTTTATCAGTAATGAAAAAATGTAGATGTTCCTCTTTCACAAGAATGGTAGCACCAAGAAGTTGAAATCTGTCAACCAATCAGTCTTCCCTCAGCTGTGAGGAAAATAATGGAAGCAGTGCTGAGGGAAACATTTAAGAATATCTAGACGTTGGTATGGAACTATACTGAAAGCATTTTAGATCCTCGGTAGAAAGGTTATATTAGAAATATCTAAAAAAAGGTATTTGAGTTACTAACCATGACAATAGACCAAAACAGAGCAATGAAAACTTTGAAGCAGAAACATAAAAATACAGTACTAGTATCCCCTGTAGGTACAGAGTAGTTAATTGAACCTATATTCCTCAAATGACAGTCAAACGAGCATGCATCTATGAATTTCTATTCTACAAAACAAAGTATGTTTGAACACGTGCATGCAAAACTATTTATTTTTGTGGAAGGGGTAGATGCCCCCCCCCCACAATGGAAGCTCCAAGACCACCACACCTGAAATGAAAGAAATGTTTTTCCTGTTGCTGTAAATTCAGACTGACTTTTTTTTTTCAAAAGAGTCTTAAATTTCCTAAGCAACTGTTGTTCGGTGAAAATCCTATGCTGTTTGAGGGTGTCTACTGAAACAGTCGATCTTTGAAAACCTGATTCTTGTAGACTGGTAACAAATAGTCTATCCTGTCACCATTGCTGCATAATCATCAGCTTTTTTCTTGCAATACATCCTGCGACACAAACAATGTCACTGTAGTGTCCTTACCATATATGGTAGCATTGCTTAGCTGTCCATATTTATGCCACATTGTCTTGTTCCAACTTTGGCTGTCACTGAAAACACTTGCTAGCAACTAACAATTTGTTCTTTCTAACTCAACATTTCTAAGCAGAATTATGCAGAATGTGTGTCAGATGAGAGAAGGAAATTACAGGGGATAATGGAAATTTATATCTACTAATGGAGCACACAGTTTCGTGAAGGTCTACCTTTATGGTGAGTGCTGTCAAAAAACTGCACCATGTTCTCTCTGCATGATTTTTGAAACACTGCAAAACACAAAGTCCCAAACAGTTTTTCTCACCTCACTTGAGTGGTGGCCATTACTATATTCTTCTCCAAAATTTCTAAATAATCCGTTCTTGTTCACTGTTTTTGTCATATTTGCTATTCAAATTAGTTTGGCATACTGCATTCCCATAACCATCATAGTGCAATTGGTAGAGTGACTTTTGATTCACCTTTCTTACTCATGAAAAGGATGTAGTAGAACTTAATTAATGGCCCTTCTGAACTCCACTTATGCACTCAGGTTTGTTTAGGTCATATGTTATAAAAAGAACATAGGTGCCATATACTTATGTAGGAACTCATATTCAAATATGTGTCCCAGAATTCTAAATGAAGGAATATTGGAATACATTGTGTGACTGGAAAGGGTGGTTAATCCGATATCTCCACTGTAGTGGCACAGAACAAACAGGGTGAAGGGGTAAATTGCATCAACAGGAAATTGGTTAGTTTACTTATAACAACACTTCCACTTCCACCTCCTCAAGTTTCTCAAACCACAACAGGATACCAAATACTGGAATCCATGAAGGTGGTAACACCGAGGCACTAGAATAAATTATTCTTGTTTTTTAGTACGTAGTTTCTTCTTATTTCTAAGCAATAAGAACAGCATTTGGTATCTCGTTGTGGTTTGAGAAAATTGAATAGGCTTAAAATTGCCCACAAGGGCAGCTAGCCTAGTACTTCCTATGACCGCATAACAGGTGAAAGGCCTGCTAGGAAGTTATTTTTAATGCCGTCAGCATGTTCAATTATTCTGAATTTTATATATATATATATATATATATATATATATATATATATATATATATATATATATATATATCATCATCATCTTCTTTCGGCTGTTCCCGTTAGGGGTCACCACAGTGGATCACCTGTTTCCATTTCTTCCTGTCCTCTGCATCTTGCTCTGTCACACCAACCACCTGCATGTCCTCTCTCACCACATCCATAAACCTTATCTTAGGCCTTCCTCTTTTCCTGTTACCTGGTAGCTTCATCCTTAGCATCTTTTTCCCAATATACTCAGCATCCCTCCTCAGCACATGTCCAACCCAACATAATCTTGCCTCTCTGGCTTTGTCTCCAAACCTTCCAACCTGGGCTGACCCTCTAATATACTTATTCCTAATCCTGTCCACCCTCATCGCACCCAGTGCAAATCTTAACATCTTTAACTCTGCCACATCCAGCTCAAACTTCTGCCTTTTTGTCACTGCCACTGACTCCAACCCATATAACATAGCTGGTCTCACTACCCTCTTGTAGACCTTCCCTTTCACTCTTACAGGTACTCATCTGTCACAAATCATGCCTGACACTCTTCTCCACCAACTCCATCCTGCCTGTACTCTCTTCTTCACCTCTCTTCCACACTCACCGTTACTCTGAACTATTGACCCCAAGTATTTAAACTCATCCACCTTCGCCACCTCTACTCCTTGCATCCTCACCATTCCTCTATCCTCCCTCTCATTCACACACATATATTCTGTCTTAGTCCTGCTGACCTTCATTCCTTTTCTCTCTATAGCATATCCCCATCTAATATCCGTTTGTGAGCATGCATATGTTTGCTTATATCCCTTGCAGTTTGGTAAATGGTCTAGCATTTCCACATCTTTAATTTAAAATCTATTTCTTGACACCTACAAGTATTTTTGATATTAGCCTCTATGTTTTCATCAAGTTTTAAGGTTTCTAGTTAATTGTGTCCCAAGTGTGATATAAAGGGATCTTAAAATTTCAAGAGATCTTTCTAGCAGCACTGCAAAGGATGAACTAAACTGAACTTCATGACTACCACAGCAAGGTGCTTTTAGTCCTTGAAGTGATACAGTGGTAGAGAATTTAAAAGGTGCACTACTCAGTATTGCTATAGATGTAGGCTTCTGCTCTAAAGTGAAAAGTAATTACCCCTTCACAAAGTGATGAAATAGGGTCAATAAAAAATGACTTGTGCAGGAAAACAAAGTTTGGTAAATGAAAATTATCCTTTGATATTTGCATAGCATGCTATTAGACATTTTATTTCTACTAACACCCAGGCACTAGGTGACCTAGACAGCTACCTAGAGCCTGGTGCTGGCTGGGTGGCTTGACCATGATATTAATTTAGGAGAAAAATGTTGAAAGCTGTCCTTCTTTTCTCAGCATCAGCACCAAATACTCTGCACTGCTACTTTAAAATTTCCTACTTGGATGCTTTCAATCCATCAGAAGAACAGGCAGGCATGCATGCACATCAAATTGAAAATACGCGTGGGATTTAATTTCTTGAGGCAACAGTACATACTTCAGGAGAGGGATTCATTTTTTTTTTCTTTTGAGTCTGTGGCAATGTTATTAGGAGGAACAGGAAAATCAGTATGTGTATTAGAATGAACACAAGGTTTTTTTCCGTAGATGTGTTAAGGGGATCTATATTAGAAGACCGAATGTTTAGGTGATTGAACATCTAAACATCAATCTTCTAATATCAAAATAAAAAAACGGCGAATGACCGATTTAACTCAGGGAAAGATTTCCCTTGGCCATTTGCCGGAGTTTGCTATTTCCCTACTGTTGAGCGATTTCGGAATTGGTATATTTAGTTAGGGGGGTGTGGGGGGCAAAGGCCACCCACTTAATTTAGATGTAAAGTAATGTTTTTTGTGTTGTGGCCGAGGGACGTGTTTCTCCAGGATGTTCGACATTGTGCGGTTCGATATTAGAAGATCGATGTTTAGGTGTTCGACCACCTAAACAGTCGGTCTTCTAATATAAACCCTGTTAAGGCAAATGAGCAGATCAGCATTAAGACACAAATGAATGAGCAGTGAAATTGGTGCAGGGCAGCATGTATGAGCTATAGAAGAAGAATTTTTTCTTCACAGTACAGCATTAAGATGGGTGGATCAGTAGCAGCAGTAATGGCATTAGTGCCAAAGTGTGCATGTGTGTGTATGCATGTGTAATGCCCCACAAAGAAGGAGCAGTTTACTCAAGTGACTTGCTCAGACCCAAACCAGTACTTGAGGTACAAGAGGCAGCAGCCTTAAACCTCTACACCAACTGCCAGCATACGGGGTTACAGTCAGTCATTAGAGTTTCACAGTTGTTGTGTTTCACAACATACATGTTAATCCAAAACCTATTCTGATAACTTTTTAAATTGCACAGGTCACTTAACAAGACAGTGCTTTGGGGCTACTGGGGATTTGGACTAGGCTCCACAAGGGTCCTCAGGACTGCAAGCCTAGTAACTAGTACCTAAAAATTAGATTAGTTATGGTGTAAAGAAAGGAAACTGCTTGAAGTAAACAGGGGCATCATTACATAAGCCATGTTCTCTGAATGTGATCCTTGGTTTCCTTAATGTTGACAATGTGTTTATTATTTAGCTGTAAATAAATTGGACAGCATGACATCTCTGAGTTTAATGTTAATATTTTAAATTAATACATTTTTTATTTGGCTTGTTCTTTGCAGGCACACAGGTGTGAAATGCACTGTATCTGGATTACAACACTTTGTCTAGCACTTAGTGCAGATGAGTAAGGTTATAAACTATTAAAGAGCTGATTCTTGTAGCACATAGTTTGATTATCTCAGCCTTCATTTGTCTTCCTTGTGATTCTGCCAAGTTACATTACCATTCAGTATTCCAGAGCTGCTCCTAAAAAGAGAGACACATGTCCTGTGGGCTGTCCCAGGCTGTTAGCAAATGTGTTATATATTTCTTTTTTCAATTTCTGCACCCTTCACATAAACCTTAATAAGTACTTCACTACATGCTATTTGAGAATGAATCCCAGCATGTCCCTGTAGTTTAATGAGTTGTCATGCATTTTCACTAAATGTGAGTTTCAAGGGAAGAGAAGTTTACTGTTTCTCATGCTAAGTTGATTCTCAATGTGAGAATGCTTTGTTTTGGTTGGTTTAGAAAATGTCTGTCAGTGTTTTTATTTCTGTAAAATTTGACATTATAGTTTTAAATGAACTCCAAATCACGAAAACTGTAAAAGCAAAGAAAAAAATAGTATGTACACTGACAGGTTTGAACAGTGTTTATGCTAAATGGGGAGAGATAGCCAAGTTACGGGATATTAGTATGGCTGTCAGAAGCCCAATTCATAAACCTGCATAGAGCCCCATTTGTTTACAATCTGGCTCTGTTGACACTATAGGTGTATGATGCAACAATATAGTATTATTAGCCATTCATGTAGGTCAGACCTCCTGTACTGAGTGTCAGAAGGTATAGCTATTCCTGATGACAGAAAAGAAATAGAGAAGTCCAAAATGAAATGCAGATGTTCTGCAAACATGTAAGACTCCCTCCTCAAAAACAATTTATTATATGCAGTAATACATCAGATTTTTTAAAGATTGTGGGTTGTTGAACAAAAGCTGCTGCAGCATTAATATCATCTATAATTTTTTTGCTTTATCCATTGCACTAAAGAATTAATTAATTTAGTAACAAGCCTGGATGGTGTAATATACTCTAACCATGTTGCATTTTAGTAACATATTTTTGCAGTATGTTCTTTACAGCCTCCAGCAACAGCAAAGGAGTTGATGTTTGTCACATCATATAGTCTGCATTATTTGGAGTGATGAGCAGAACAGTCTGATCTTCAGTCTCCATTATATTTTACTGTTATACAGTCTTCTCAACAAGATCAGATTGTGAAGAATTTCTGTGAGCAACACCTGCCTCTTCAAACCATTCTGATAATGTTGCAGAAGATACCATTTTATTGCAGATGTGTAGTAAGTCCATCAATAATGGGTCAGAGGAGGCCTTGTATACTAGACACAGATAAACACTGTATATATATATATATATATATATATATATATATATATATATATATATATATGACTGAATATAGCAATAGGGCTTTGAGGTGACCCATTCAGGACATATTATTAAAGCCCTTTATCCTTTTTTGTAAGGTTCTTCTGTGGGTGTTACATTTCTCGCATGTGCCTGGATAGATCCATGCCAAAAGGGGCATTACATTCAATAACTGGCCTAATGAAGGCTGAGTAAAGGGGGACAGCAACATCCCTCAATTGAAAAGCAATTATCTTGTTTATGATCTGTGTTTTTGCATCAGAGAAGTAGATGATGAATAGAAGTGGTCCCAGCACTGAAACACGGGGGACTCTACTGGTGACTGGTCTTCTTGTGGAGGTAGCTTCCCCTATTTTGATCTCCTGCATCCTGTCTATGAGCCAGTTAACAATACAGTAGGATGACAAAGGGGCTTATTCCTAGTTTATTAAGTTTTCCTTTCATGCCTGAGTGGGGAGTTATGTCAAATGCCTTGGCCAAGTTGGGGTAGGTGATGTGTATCATTTTACCATCATTCATTGCTTTGGTGACTTTTTTTAAAAAAAGTCCACACAGTTGCATAATCATGACTTGCCTTGGAGAAATCCAAACTGAGATAGGTCCAGTGCCCCTATGTCCTTATTGATTAATTCCATTATAATTCTATCCATGACTTTGCATAGGAGGCTGGCCACAGTTATTTGGCTGTAACTGCCTAAGTCCATGTTATTTCCTCCCTTTTGCAGAGGAATAGTTGTTGCTGTTCTCCATTTACTTGGTACAAAACTCTTATGGAGGATAAAACTAAACAATGTTGTTATGGGTGTGGCTAAATTGTGCTTCATGATATTCAAGATGCACCCTGATTCCGGAGAGATTGTCAGAACCTACTGAGTTAGTATTTTTGCTTTTAATAGCATTTTGTAGGAGTTAGTCTAGCGTGATTGCTGGTGATGGGCTGATTTTAGATATGTAATGTGAGATAGAAGAGAGAGGAGTAAAGTTTGCGATGGATTTATCAGCCAGTAGATTAACTATATCTTCAGCTTCAGTGTAGGTAACGTAATTTGCAATCAGCTCAGCACATTGTTGCATTGTGCTCTTGAGATGATTAACATAACTAAAAACACATTGATATTGTCGTTTGCTTGGGCAGCTATTTTTGCCTTGAAATTAGCTTTTGTAGATTTAACTAAGTACCTGAGTCAATTGTTTAATTTAATGATGGTGCCCCATCATTAAGTGTATTCCTCTTCTTACTTTTAGCCAGTAGTCTCTTCCTGTTATTACAAAGCTTGTAGATATTAAAGTTCTACTGGGGGAGAGGGGTGTTGTTATTTTTGTGGTATGTCAATCACTTGTTCTACCAGGTACAGATGTATCTATGCAGCTGTTTACATGTTGGTATAGTTTAATGGTATGTTTCCACATATTCAGTAGAGTTATGAAATACAAATACAAAACATTCTATTAGTTTTCTAAAAACCACAGCACATGTATGCATACATGTAGACACACACACACACACACACACATCATACTTCTCAAATGGCAGATTTTCACAGAATGCCCAGATTTCTGCCTCATATTTTCGTATGTTCCTTATAAAATTTGTGTTTTTCTGGATTTTTGCATCAAATCACTAAGGATTAAATTCACTAATGACAGGCATTTGAGTTTCAGACATCATATCATTCAAAAGATGCATTGTAACACAATACCTTTTATTCTAGTAACTTTCTAAGTTTCTAAGAACAATATTTAAAAATTGCCCCTATTTTTGGTCTTTGTCCCCCCATTACTTTTGTCTTTATCCAGTTTTTTTTTGTGCTAACAGGTTGAAAGCTATGACGCACATATACAAAATCAAAGGACCAAGTACTTAGTTTATTTTAGCTCAGTCTGTGTGCATGTGAAACAGACATATATTTTTTTTCCTGTTAATTTTCAGTCCTTTTTTCAGGGTAACCTTGGGTTGTAATTATAGTGACTGGTAATTTTTTTCAAATTTGGAAGGTACGCTCAGAAAACCACCAGTCTTAGTAGTACAGGACCATACAACTGTGTGAGGTACTGACCGTAAAGTAAAAGCAGTAGAACTTCAGGGAACAGACCCTTGCAGCATTATTGACAGGTGGAATTCTCATCAGTTGTCATCTAACCTGTTTTCTACAGCAATCAAAGAGCCCCCAACATGAAGAAAAGGTCTGGCTCACTCTTCCTTTATTGACTCAGAAGATTTTAATTAATAAATTGTTTACTTGCAATAGCATAGCACGTGGTGATGTGTTGCTTTATATACTTGCAAAACTGATTAAAAGCTGCAAGACTGAGAGACCATATTTAAGTTATTAAAATCTAAACCACAAATAGTGCACTGTTTTAACATACAGGTTTGGCTGGTCATGATCATGTTTTAAAATTTTAGGTTGTATTTGGTCTAAATAATTTCAGCAGGGGAAGATAATTTAATAACACATTGTTCTACCAAAAATGAAGTTTCACAATGTATTCACAGATACCCATTCATATGTTTAATTCATTTTTGTTACTTATGTTTTTTACCCTCACTCCTGACTGTCAGGACCTCCCTCTGTTACCCTACTGAAACCTACTGACCAATTCATTCTTCTCATTGTCTGAAAAACTTCTCATTCATTCTCCACTAATGAAGGTGAGAGCATTAGTTTTCTGACTAGGGTGAGAGGTAGTCAACTAATTTATTCCCCACTATTAGCTAGACATGGTGCCAGACGGCCATTAGATACAGTTAGATCTACTTCCTGTCCACCTAACTCCCTCCCTGTGGTGGCCAGTGGCTTATGCAAGTGCTGTTGTCTAGGACAGAGATGTATCATCATATGCCCAGCCTCCTGGTTTCCTTGTAGCATTTAAACACTACAACCCAATCAGATGTGCCCTGCAGTACCCCAGTTTGCTGGCCAGGATCAGCAGTGTAACAGGTCCAGCTACCCTCTCCCCCAAGAATGGGCAAATTGGCATCAGCTGCTTACACTTAATCCCTGCATGATAATTCCAGTAAACAAAGCCAATAACCCAACTTGTGTCATCTGCATTTGCAGTCAAGGCTTTATCTCTCTGTGCCCTAGGGCTGGGCTTACCTACTTAGCTTTTTGAGTGTCCTCCGATTTGCACATTTATATAATGTTACTTTTTTGAATGGACTGCGACATTGCAAAATCTCTGTGGAGAAACTGAGTGAAAAAAGTTATGTCTTACTATAATGTTCCATCTATGGTGTTCATCTTCTTTCATTCATCACTGATGGGCTCGGTTCTGAGCCCTCGGAACCGAGTTGGCCTTTTTACCAAGCTAGCGCCAGCCAAAAAAACTCTCAAACTAAGTCTCTACCCAGAATGCCCTTCTCCCTGTTACCTCAGATCGGGTTTTCTAAAGAAAAGGAAATAAAGCCGAGGCCACTTCTGTGCAACTATCCTAGGGCAACACTTAGACCCAAAGCATCCACCAGGAGCCTTTGGAGGGGGAAGGAGGGTGAGAAGTGATGAATGAAAGATGATGAACAACACCAATGGAACGTTATGGTAAGACATAACTTCTTTATTTGATGTTTTTAATCTTCTTTCCATTCATCACTGATGGGACAGAATCCCAAGCTACCTTGAGATCCATGGGCAGCACTTATGGAAGAACATTCCTGAGTACCATTGAGCTGAAGGCGTCTCTCTCTCTCTGGTGACCAAGTTCAATTTGTAATGACTGATAAAGGTATGAGGCTTAGCCCAAGTAGCTGCTGCACAGATGTTAGCCATGGAACCCCTGGAATGGAAAGCTACAGATGTGGCATAGGTTCATTACTGAGGGAATAGATGGAACATATGCAGTCCCTTAGCCATTTTGACAATGTAACCTTGGAAACAGTCTCTTCCAGTCTGGGCCCAGAAAAGGAGATGAAAATCTGTTCAGATTTATGGATAGGTTTGGCCCTGTCTCTATAAAATCTCAATTGTCTATGTACATCTAAAGAGTGAAGGCAGTACTCTCCTCTATTGGCAAAATTCAGAAAGAACACTGGTAGGTCAATGGTCTGGTTTATGGAGAATTCAGAAACAACTTTGGGGAGAAAGGGTGGATTCGTCCGAAGTGATACTCTGTCTTTATGAAATACCAGATAGGGCCTCTTGATACATAATGCCTGCAGCTCCGTGACTCTTCTGGCAGATGTGATGGCTACCAAGAACAAGGATTTCCAAGACAAAAACTTTAGGTCACACTTCGCAGCAGGTTCAAAAGGTTTCTGAGTCAAAGACTGAAGGACTAGAGTGAGGTTCCATGGTTCCCCGGATTGTCTGACAGGGAGCCTGATATGAGAAGTCCCCTTGAGGAAAGCCTTGCAAATGCATAGAGAGATAAGAGGGGTGCCATCTATACCATTGTGGAAATTGGAAATTGCCGCTAGATGTACTCGTATGGTAGAGGCAGAGGCTCCATTATCAAAAAACTTAGCCAAGTACTGAAGCACTGCAGTAACTGGAGCCAAATATGGGTCTAGCATGTTATCCTTGGACCAGATGAAGAATCTTTTCCATTTATCCTGGTATAGTATTCTGGTGAATGGTTTATGAGAGGGTAGAATGATGTCTTGAACAGGCGAGGAGAGATTAGTTTGCCTGGCTACTAGTGGAAGTGGAGAAACAAAGCTGTCAGCTTGAGACTGGACAGATTTGGGTGACTCATCCCTTGAGGGTGAGTAATCAGATCTGGTAGAGGGTCCAGAATCCATGGTGGGTATACTAGGTGAGGCCAAAGGAAGGGAAACCTAACTTGTCGAAGCCAGAATGGGCTAGGAGGATCACCTTGCATCTCAACTGAAGAGCTTTCTTTAGAAATTTTGGGATCAGAGGGATAGGAAGATAAGCATAAAGAAGTCCCATGGGCCAGTTGTGAATCAGAGCGTCCCTCAGAGACTCCCCCTCTGGGTGAAATAGGGAGAAATAGCTGCTGCACTTGGTGTTTGATGGGGAGGTGAAAAGATCGCAGCAGGGCTGGCCCCAGTGGCTGAAGATTGCTGACACCACCTCGGAGTTGAGGGACCACTCATGAGGCATGAGGGTGCATCTGCCCAGCTTGTCTGCAATTACGTTGGAGCTCCCTGGGATATGCGTTGCTATTAGAAAGCAGTTGGAAGCTATCGCCCACTGTCAAATTCTCATGGCTTCTCAACATAGGGGATAGGACTTGGTTCCTCCTTGCTTGTTGATATACCAAACCACTGACATATTGTCTGATTGAATTGCAATTGTCCCGGAAGGGAGAGCCGAATGGAAGGCCTGCAATGCTAACAGCACAGCTCTCAGTTCCAGAACATTGATATGCAGGTGGGCCTCTGAGATGGACCATGTGCCTTGAACAGTCTTTCCTTGTAAATGCCCCCCCACCCAATCAGGGAAGCATCCATGGTCACAATGGCTGTTGGTCTGAGGAGATTGAAATGGACAACTCCAAAGTTCTATGTCTGGCCTCATCCACCAAAGCAGGCCCTGTTTGCAGGAGTTGGTTATTTGAATCTGGGAACAGAGGCGGTGATAGTTTGGGAACCATTAACACAGAAGGAGCCATTGCAGAATCCGCATGTGTAGCTTTGCTAGAGGCACTGTTGGGATTGATGCTGCCATAGAACCTAGGGCATGAAGAACTTCCTTTGCAGAAACTGTTGTTTGTGAGAGTATCACCTGGAGTTTAAGCCTCAATCAATGGAGTCTATGATTTGGGAGTGATACCAGACAGGACTGAGTATTGAACACCGCTCCAATTAACTCTATTTGTTGTGTAGGAACAAGGTTTGATTTCTCCCAATGTATCGTTATTCCCAACAATTTTGCCAGAGAGATAGTATAATGCAGTGCTGTTACCAGAAGATGCTTGGTGGGGCCGGTAAGGAGCCAGTCATCTAGATATGGAAACACCCTGAATCCTTTCAGTCTCAAGTGAGCTGTTACCACTGCCATGAATTCATGAACACTCTGCGGGCTGTAGCAAGACCGAACAGCAGGGCACGGAATTGATAATGACTGGCTCCTAGCGGGGAGTGAAACAGACTCCTGGAGCATTTGTCCATCTTGATGGGGTAATACGCATCCTGGAGATCTAGAGAGCACATCAAATCACCTTCTCTTAAAAAGGGGAGAATGGACTGAACAGTGGCCATCTGGAATTTGGTTTGGGTGACAGACTTGTTTAAGCTGCTGAGATCCAAAATGGGTCTCCAGTCCCCTGTCTTTTTTGGCACCAAAAAGAATCTCGAGTAAAATCTGGATACATGCTAGACTGGTTGGATGACTATTTTTTGAGATAGCTTTATAATCTCTGAAGCTGCTTCTTCCCTTTGACTTGGTTGTATGTTGGGAAGTTTTCTTAGAAAATTTGGCTGACAAGAAAGGGGAAATGTGTAACCGCTAGTCTGCACCCAACGATTGGTGGTGATGGATTGCGGGCAGCTTGGTGCAGAGAGAAATTACCCTTGACTGCTTCCAGAGCTAAGCAATTGGGCTTCTCCTCAGCAGTGCTGATAAAGCTGTCCAGAGAAGGAATCCCTGGAGCCCTGATTATGAGGACCCTCCTCTGCCTCTATAGGCCCATCTTCCGGAATTGTTACCCCCCTCTGCCTCTGGGAATATCATCACCACATGTGGCATGGAAGGGACCCTGAGATTTCTTATGCCACATCTTTCCACTCCTCTGATTCCTGGAGAAGGTACGTTGAGGGTTGGAAAACCATAGGCCTATGGCAGACAGGGTCCTTCCATCTTGCTCACACCTGGCTAGTGTGTCCTTCACTTTGGAGCCAAAAAGGGATGAAGCTTCAATGGGAGCATTCAGAAAGGAAGACTTGAAGGGGTCTGCGAGGTCACACATGCGCATCCAGGCATGACGCCTCATAACAATGCCCAAACCCACTGCTCTAGCCACCCCTTCGGTTGCATGTGACAGCAACCTCATGGACGAGTTGGATATTGATTCCAGGGCTGTGAGCTGTGAGGCCACTTTGTCCCTGGCCTTGTCAAACAGCTGTCCTGTGAGCATCCTAGAGAGAAAGTCCATCTGGAGCCTTGTAAAATGTGCCAAATAATTCATGGACCATATGGCAAAGGTCCCTGATACAAAAACATGCTTCCTAAGTCTGTCCAAGTCTGACTCCCCATTGGGCGGATGGACAGTGGGACTTTCCTCAGCCAAGTCCTTTTTCATGGCCAGTGCCACCACCATAGCATCAACTGGTAACCTTTTGGACCAATGCGGGTTCTCCTTGGGAGGGGAAAGAATTTTGTCTGGTCTCCGAGGGATCGCCTCAATGGAATCAAGATTCTTCCAAGCCTGCTGCATGATGAGTGGGATGATCTCATCAGCAGGCAGGGCTATCCAAGAGTTAAAGGCTAGGTGCAAAAAGCCTGCAGGAACACGGGGTCCTCAGACAAAGAGTTGGAGGGCTTCCAGTCACCTCTCTGCTTTAACATTTCCAGGATGTCTCTGAAGGAGAAATCATCAGGAGGTGACTGTGGAGACCCTTCACCATCATCATAATCCATGTCTTCCATTAAGAACTCCTTGGGTGAGTCCATGTGCTTCCTCTTGCACGTCTTCTTTCGAGGGTGCTCATCAGTGGGGATATCTGAGGAGGACTAGGAAGAGCAGGTACTCTGAACAGGGATGTCCTGCACCTTCTCTGCCCAGTGTCCTGGGGGGTGGTCTGTGACAGATATAGCTCAGGGGGTGAAAACTGGGGTTTCCAACATTGAAGGAGTGCTGTCAGAAGCAATAACCCTTCTCCATCACGTGGAAGGCAGGCCCACCCAAAGAGGGATGGGAGCCCAGAACTGAGAAAGACAACCTCGGGACCGGTGTCACACCCACTCCAACAAACCCCCCCCATGGATGGAGCCTCAAGCAGGATCGGTGCAGACGTGGCTATCAGCATCGAAGATGGAACTGAGGAGGGAGGTGGCTCCGTACCTCAAACCGATGTGCCCGTCCCCCAGTCCCCAGTTTGAGGAAGGACCAATTCAGCAGGAACTGAAAACCAAAGGGACAAACTCGGAGCCGGAGTGAGATGCACCATAGGTGCCAAGGTGATGGGTTCCAAGAAGGATGTCAGAGCAGAAGGCTTCGGAAAAGAGATGGTCGAAGGAGGAGTGTAAGATGGAGTCTGTGGAAAAGGCAACCAACATCCTGCAGGTGGATGCATCTTAGAAAGTGAGGGAATCCCCATGGCTAACAACAGCTGGTCTACAAGACATACCACATCGTGTTCAGAAAGGCTCCTGATGGATCTAGTGGATACTTTGGATGGGGAGTCAGGATGTTTGATGAAGGGGCTATACGTTTGGCCCAGAAATGGATCTACGGAGGGGGAGCATCAGGTCCGTGGTGTAAGGTCTGCCGGCACTGAATTCTCTAGTTTCGAGACCGGAATCCAGTGAGGTCGGTACAATGCTCAGTGCCGAAGTGGCACTCATAGCCGAAGCGGTCAGTTCCAAAATGGAAACTAATGGTGTAGTCGAAGGTGTGCCCTGAACTGAAGTGGCCACAGGTGCCAAAGACAAAATAGGCATAGTAAGGTCTATGATCAGTGCCGGAGGTAGGACTGGTGCCAAAATGGGCACCGGTATCAAAGGTTTTGAGATGGTCAGAGCCGAAGTAGACGGAGCCAAGGAGGCTAATTTATGCTCTGAAGATAACTCTGGGACCTTTGAATTCTCAGGATTGCTCTGATCACCCGATGGTGAAGAAGGAACAGAGTGGGATCTCTTTTTGTCCTTAGAAGGAGGGGTTGAGACCTCCATCACAGAAAAGGCTTCTGAGAAAGGAGACTTGAGTAACCCTTTCAGAATGAGTTTATCTTTGTGCTCATTAAGAGTGCGTTGACTGAAACTCTGACAAATGTCACATGGAGGCTACACCAAAAGGTGGGACACTCCCAAACAGTATACACAGTCATCATGAGAATCACTGTTAGGTAACTTGCCCTTACATGAAGTACAATGCTTAAAACCTGAAGTACCTTTCTTATCCGACATCTTGATAGAGAAAAAACACCACAGGCCAACTGTATAATCCAACTATAATCAAAGTCAACTCAATTCAAAAAAGTCACAAATATAACAATACACTGGTATGATAGAGAAAATAAAGGAAACACCTGAATAAAAGTCACCTAACAGGTTAAACAATACCAACTATGGTACTGAAGAAATACCACAAGGGTAAGGGAGAAAAGGCCGTACCAACAATGGTACTTGAATGTGTACCAATGGTAACTATGGGTAGAGAGGAAAAACCAAGGTCAGACAGAAGAAAAGACACTAGAAAAACTAATTGTTTAATAAAACATGAAGATATCCAAAATTTTTCACACAAATATCAAAAAATAGTTTCACTTAGCTGGGAGCTTGGCTGAAACGCGGCTTTACAGCTACACGGCAAACGAGATCTGAGGTAACAGGGAAGGGCATTCTGGGTAGAGACTTAGCGTGAGAGATTTTTTGGCTGGCGCAAGCTTGGTAAAAAGTCCTACTCGGTTCCGAGGGCTCGTAACCAAACTCATCAGTGATGAATGAAAAGATTAACAACATCAGATCATACGTTAAATGGGGAAATAGACTTCTTTGCAAAACACTAGTGAGTGACACTTGGCCACCTGCAAAAACTCTTTTTTATTCTGTTTTTCAGTTTTGGAAGACTATTCACATTACCTGGGTTTTATTCAATTGCAACTGCTATTTTGTGTGTCAAACTAATGAGTCAGTTATTTGTCTGGGCATTATTGTTTAAGATATATTTTAAATATTTCACTTTTACACTTTGCAGTTACTCAGTTTATCAATTTCATAGAGCCTTTGGGTTTGATTTTGCTACTTGACTCATGCTATATACAAAAGGAGCACAATATCACACCATCTCCAAGTCTCCCATTTAAAAAAAAAAAAAAAAAACTTCTATCTGAAGCTTACTGCCATGGATGGCAAGCATTACATCATAAACACAAAGGCACTATGCACAAGTTCTTTCAGAGTAGTAATAAGATTATCGCCCGGATTTACTATATTTGCATGCATGATTAAGGTAGTCATGCACGGAATCGGCCGTTTAGAAGCCTGACAGCAGCGCATCATGCATATTAATGAAGGCGCGCTGCCTGAGCTCCTAATCCTACATGGAGCATGGCCAAGTGCAGGGGGCGTGTCTGAGAGCAGAGCTCTCAAAATACAAACGGCCCTGCAATGAAGGACTGCAGAATGATAGTAAACAATGAGCGAGACCGCTCATAGATGTATGTTTGTTCCCCAGTGACATCCCCTCACATGTATAAAAGCAATACTGAAGAACAAAAATAAAACGTTTTTTTTTTAATAAAATGGACAAAGTGTAACCATAGGTGCGCGGGTTTTCCCATCGCTTAGCTACGGTTAATGCAGGTTAAATAGCAGAAAGAGGATAAAAAGCAAGATATATGCAAATGAAACAGTACAGCATTAGTGTAGTGGGCAGAGCATTCGCCTTACAAGCAGTCATTTCCAGTACGAGTCCCACTGCAGTACATTCCATTTTCCCTTCCAAATCACTTTTTATGATAAATATTTTTATTGCATATCCTAATAACATACATTTCTGAACTGCAATACTGCATTTAATGTAAATGTGAAGAGTCAGTATCATAATTGTACAAAGTCCACAGATAATCACGTGACCCCATACTGTATCACAGATACAAATGGAAGATAAACTGTGTAATGAATGATAACTCCATACATTTCTTCAAATTTCTCACCTCCCTAAGAACCATTACACTATTACTACTAGTAGGTGGTAGTAAGCAGTAGTAAGCACTCTTAAGCACTAGTAAGCGTGTTTAAGGCCATTTGCGTGGGGGTAAGCAATGCACACACAGGTGAAGCAAGATCAAAGCTAACTCGCTGTAAGCATATGTAACCGGAGGTTAGCATTGTTTACCCTCGCACAAAGCCACACAAACCTGCTTACAAGTGCTCAAAAGTGCCTTGATCACTCAGTATGCATCAGCTGCCATTCTGGGCATGAAAAAATAACCAGGCTTTGCAGGTTGTAAACCCAGGACCCTGTACTCTTCATTCACAGCACTTAACCACTAAGCCAACACAACAGTACATAAGATTGAGGTTTTAATAAACAAACCTCTCCATAGGAAAACAAGCTGAACATGTGAAACAACTTTCTATACAGCCTTATGTTGTATACCCAGCTACATCACATAAATATGTGAACTGGAGTACTGCAGTAAGCACAGATGTGAGGTGTTATTGTAATAAACTGTAGAAGTCCCCAGGACCCCATACAGTGTATGTACACATGAATCATGGATACCAGACACATAAATAACCTGTAATGAATAATAAATCACTGCCAAAAAGCAAATATAATGTTAATTAACTATTAAGCAATGCTAAGCACTGCACAGCTCAGCTTAGTAAGTGTAAGCAATGTGTAGGGCAGCCAATTCAATCTGCCTATTGGAATACCTCTTTAAGCACTGCCAACCTTAGGTAAGCAGGTGTGCCCACAGCTTAGCCTATTCAAAACTGGCCAATCATGGAAAAGTGTGGGAAATAGGCCATAACTGGTTGTAGCTTCCTACTACAGGCAGAATGGCTGGAGTGGGTGAAGGCACTCAATTTAGAGCACAGCACTGGGGCATCCAGGAGTCAAAAATCATGGTATGGCTCCTGGTAAAACACCATGAGCAGAGACTACTGCAGGGCCAGTACCAGGGCTTGCAGTATAAAACGAAGACCTGGGAAAGTCTCGCCCGTGACCTCACCAGTGCCACAGGTATCCCCCAGACTGGTGAGCAGGTCAGGAACCACCATGCTGACCTGAAGCGGTGGAGGAGGAATGTACTGGAACAGTGGATCCAGGAATCTCGGCAGATGCCTAATGCCCCAGTACTGAGTAAGTACTCATTCTACTAAGTAGTTAATAATTGCCTAGCTTCTGTATACTATGGATAGGTATGGCTAAATATCACTGTATTTCTCTGACAGCTGCAGATGAGCGGGCTGTGAACCAGAAAGCCCATGATGCTAGGTTGAAAAGGTTGCGTTGCGAGGCAGGTTAGTAATTATTCTGCATGTACTGTCATAACAAATAAATATAAGAGCCTTAGAAAGTGACATACCAGTATAAATAAAGGTGTAATATTATGTGAATAAAAGTATAACCCCTGGAGTGCTTCTGTTTACTCTTCTTTCATATGTTGTTGTACTGCTGCATTCTATACATAGTACTGTTGTATTAAGCAGTGTTACCCACACTGTGGTATGCAGATAAAATGTGTATGAAGTTCTGTATAACAGTGTTGGAAGTGCCAAGAGGTCAGTCATATTGTATAACTGAGGGAGACTTGGACAGAAAGCATTAGAAGGCTTCACAATTCCCTGATAGCACAGTGTACTGTGATGTTAACTGTAATGTGTTTGTCACACAAAGCAGGGGTTTGAATCCCGGGAGTGCTAATAAGTTGTATGGATAATCATACCCCACAACTATATAGATTTTGTTAGAATGTTCAGATAGAAAGCTGTATGCATAATTACACCCAACATCTGTACAGAATTTGCTAGAATGTTCATATAGAAAGTTGTATGCATATCCATACCCCTCAACTGTTCCAATCTGTCCAGCATGTCCAGAAAAATGTCCTACATCACCAGCATGTTACCCTGTTCCCCTGAAAAATCAGTGTGATGATCCAAGAAATGTAGGCAGCCATTAATGACATATAACTGATAGTCAGACCTGTACATACTCAAAGAATGTATATGAAAACAAACCTGTCATTCTAGATTCTCACCCAAAGTATATGAGAGCAATTCTCAAAATATGTTGCATTAACACCTGCATCTTGTCACGCCTGTATGTAAGACACAGGTCACATGTATAATAATCTACAAACATACCATTGTACAATATAAGGCCATTGGGTAGCGTGTAATAATACATGTAAGGGACAGATCACTGCAGTGATTAAGATTGTTGTGAAAACTACAAGGATATATTAGCTGTTAACTGAACTCTCTCTCTCATCTCTGCCATATGTGCAAAAATAACCCAATTACACACCTCAATTGGTATGTGTACACTCCAAACTTTTGTTGGGACACATGTGCTATTGGTTTATAAATATTCACATTTGTTTACATGTGTGTGCCATGTTAAAATACCCCCATATTGGTGGCCTGTTGCCATCAATGAAGCCTGCATGCTGTTGTAATGGCCACTGTTGTCCCATATATGCGTGTGTTCTGCTTGCTCTGCAACTGTTTTAAATCTGGTATCTTGGGTTAATGGGAATACCTATGCATGCTGTTATAACTAATCCTAAATGCTGTTGACTATTACTAACCCATATCTTTCTTAAACCTGCTACAACATAGCTCGTATGGGAAGGCTGATCCCAGCAGACCCACCTGTCCCACCTCAGCTGGCCATGACACAGGGCACCAGCACATATGGGGCCCAGCCTGGGACCTCCTCCTCTGTTGGCCCTGCGCCACCTTCGGGTGGAGCCACCACAGGGGATGGGGCTCACCCCCTCTGGGAGCAGGGGCAACAAGGAACCTGTCACCCATCATCAGGACCAGGCCGTGGTGCATAGGGAGCTCAATAGGGAGTTTCAAGACCAGCTACGCCAGCTTGAGGGCCAAGTGGCGCAATTAGAGGGTGAGCCTGCCCCTCCTACACAGCACCCAGCACAGCCACCTTTGGGGCCGTGAAGGTGCAGTGGTGATTGCCCATGAGTGGGGACCTCAGTCCCACTGTGTCCATTTGGGGGGCTCATGGGCTTGCGACTTCCAAACACCCCTCCCCATTCAAGGTGCCTCCCCCCACATGTCATATACTGCCCCTGTATGCTGTCTTGTCTGTCTTGTCTGTCATCCTGCAACTGACAAACCGCAAGTAGGTTGGATAAAGCTGGAGGTGCAGGATAGCAGTAAATCCAAATAGCGTAAATAAGCTTCAAAGTGCAAATGCGTTTATTTAAACAAAAATCACGTAAACACACAAAGCGTTTTTCGTCCCAGCAAATGCCGGAACTTCATCAGACAACAACTTCCTCTCCCACTGGTACCTTTATAAGGATTACCAGCTGTCCACAATTAATCATTTAAAACGCGCATAACACATTAATTTTTTAACATTAAGTAATAATGTTAAAATAATTATAATGTTAAAATAATTAAAAAGAAGCGAAATACGAAACCAATAATAAGGATCCTACCTGGTTTCTTTATACAATACTGAGTTACATGTAATAAGTAAACTAATTAAAATAGTCCGTATTGTATTTGGAACCAGTAACCAGACATGAAGCCCAACTGATGTAATTGATAGACCTTTACACTTCTATACTCAAAGTAAATAAAATAAACATATTTTAAACTATATTATAGAAATATGTATGTTAAAAATATATATATCATACCATTCTTATTAAAATGTATATGATACCATTCTTATTAAAAATAAAAATAAAAATAAAAATAACAAAAATAAAAATAATAATAATGGTAGTTGTGTTAGGTTTTCCCTACCTAAATGTTTTTTAATCAGTTAGTGTACCTTAACACAGTAAATATATTAAGTAAACATATACCTATCTAGTCACATATATATAAATATAAATATATAAGTAAAAAAAATGTGTATATATTCCAAACTATAAGAGTAGATAAGTTAATTATTCAATGGTTAGAAGTATTTTTACTAAATTCTTAACATCCTAATTTATGGATACTTTGTATAAAGTCCCAGTAATTGTTCTTTATTGTGTAAATACTCAATAACTCAGTGTTTAATAACCAGTATCCATTCTAGTGTAAATAGCACTCATCTAAATAGACTTTTAATTTTAAAAATACATGCAATAGAACAGAACTCGTTCAGGCCTGGATCACTACAGGCCATTAATCGTATTTGCCATTTAAGTTCACTTCTCTCGAGTTCAAGTTTCAATAAGTTTTCATTGATAAACCCATGTTCATTAATATTTTGCACAATTTGGTTTATTACCATAAATTTGAATGTGTGGCCTGTGTTCTTTGTGCAATGCCTAGCCAAGGCATTGTCATCCTTATTTTTCACAATGGCATAATAGTGCTCATATATCCTGTCACGTAATTGTCTATCTGTTTTGCCCACATAGAATGAGGGGCACTTGGTGCATTGAGCTAGATAGACTATTGCTCTAGAATTGCAGTTGCATGATATATTAACATGAAAGATTTCATTCCTGATGTTGAAATTTTCAGATGTATCTATGTATTGGCAGTATTTACAACTTCCACATTTCGTGGTGCCTCTTTTGGTTTTCTTTATTTTGGGGTTTATTTCTAATAACTTTTTTAAGTTGTAACCCCTTCTGTATGAGATCATCGGACCAAAATTGAAGATGTGTGATAAATCTTTATCTAAAGATAAAAAGCGCCAGTATTTTTTCACTATTTTACCTATATTTAATGCTTCTATGCAATAGGTGAATGTAAAAGCAATAGTGAAATTCTGTTTATTTTCTACTGACTCAGTGGATTCATGTTCGACTATATCTGTAACCCTAACATCTACTTGTTCTAAATTGTTGTCACGCCCTAATAGGTTGTTTAATCTTGTTTCAGTATTCAAAATTGGTTTGTAAATTCCCTTGTTTCTTTTCTCAGTTACTTCTTGGAATATTACTTGCAAAAATGAGACTGGGTACCCCCTATTTATGAACATGTCATACAATAAGGCACATTCTTCATCAAAATCCTCATTAAGTGTCACCATCCTTGCAGCCCTAACTAGTTGTCCTTTGACAACTGATTTCTTTTGATGGTAGGGGTGCATACTAGTAAAGTGCAAGTAGCTATTACAATGTGTTTCCTTCCTATAGATCTTGGCAGTGTATTTATCTGTATTTTTAGTCAGATATACATCTAGGAAGTTAATCGATGTTTGCTGGTAGTTCTTTGTGAACCTTAAAAATGTAGTAGTTGAACTAAGATAATTAACTAGTTCGTCTGCAACTAGTTCGTCCCCATTGATGATAATAAATATATCATCCAAAAACCTTTTATAACAAGATATTTTATTCATCCATTTACTACTGAAGAGGTGTTTATTTTCCCAGTGGGCTAACACCAAGTTGGCAAAACTGGAACCCACTGGGGAGCCCATGGCTACTCCTATTTTTTGTTTAAATAACATTCCTTCAAAGCAAACAAAGTTGTTTTCCAATATTATGTCTAGGAGTTGCTCAACTAACAGGCATTCATTGTCATGGGCTCCTTTTGTTCTAATGAAATCAACTACCCATTCAGTACCTACTGTATGTGGAATACATGAATACAGGTCACAGATGTCTACAGTTAAAAAATTCCCAGATTTATTAAAGGATGTGCTCTGTATGCATTCTAGAAAGGACCAGGAATCCTTAAGAATCTGGGTTTCTGACTCCACATACTTTTTTAATATGCAGTCCACAAGTTTTGCAGATGGATAAGTCATGGACTGCCTTGCATCTACCAAAGCTCTAAAAGGCGGATTTGATACATTTTTATGTAGCTTCGGTATGCCAAAGATTTTTGGGATCCTGGGTGCCATCATAGTAATGTAAGTATATTGATTAATATCAATAACACCATCTGTATATAGATCACTAAAAAACATCCTAATTCTATTGTACGCCTGATTTAATTCATTTCTACTTATTGCTTCATAGGTGTCACTCTCTAGTATAGAACACATAATATTAGAATAATCTCCATTATAGAGAACTGCTATCCCTCCGCCCTTATCAGGTTTCATTAGTCTCAGGGGCAGTTGTCTAATAAGGGTTAGTGAATTGATTTCTTCTTCCGACATGTTTGTTTCAATATTCTTACTGTTAACATGTTTAGTAAGATCTCTAAATTCACTGGTACACAAATGTTCAAACATGTTCAATACATCGTTTTGGGGTGGGTTAAATGTACTAGCTATCCTAAGTTCATTTGTGTTGTAACTATTATTACCAAATAGAATATTTAAATTAAGTTTACGTATAAACAGTTTAAAATCAATGATCAATTCAGAAATGTCACATCTTTTTGTAGGTACAAAAGTCATTCCTTTTGCAAATAGTTCCACCAGGCTAGGGTCAATTTGACATTCCGTGTAATTATAGATTTTAAAGTCTTTTTTGATGTTAGATAAAGTTTCATATAATTTTAACCCTGATACTGGTTGTTGCTCCTGGTGTTGTACCTCCGTTTCTGTCCTTGTGGGGGGTTCGTCGACCAGTTGTTCATAAATAGGGGGTACCCAGTCTCATTTTTGCAAGTAATATTCCAAGAAGTAACTGAGAAAAGAAACAAGGGAATTTACAAACCAATTTTGAATACTGAAACAAGATTAAACAACCTATTAGGGTGTGACAACAATTTAGAACAAGTAGATGTTAGGGTTACAGATATAGTCGAACATGAATCCACTGAGTCAGTAGAAAATAAACAGAATTTCACTATTGCTTTTACATTCACCTATTGCATAGAAGCATTAAATATAGGTAAAATAGTGAAAAAATACTGGCGCTTTTTATCTTTAGATAAAGATTTATCACACATCTTCAATTTTGGTCCGATGATCTCATACAGAAGGGGTTACAACTTAAAAAAGTTATTAGAAATAAACCCCAAAATAAAGAAAACCAAAAGAGGCACCACGAAATGTGGAAGTTGTAAATACTGCCAATACATAGATACATCTGAAAATTTCAACATCAGGAATGAAATCTTTCATGTTAATATATCATGCAACTGCAATTCTAGAGCAATAGTCTATCTAGCTCAATGCACCAAGTGCCCCTCATTCTATGTGGGCAAAACAGATAGAAGATTACGTGACAGGATATATGAGCACTATTATGCCATTGCGAAAAATAAGGATGACAATGCCTTGGCTAGGCATTGCACAAAGAACCCAGGCCACACATTCAAATTTATGGTAATAAACCAAATTGCGCAAAATATTAATGAACATGGGTTTATCAATGAAAATTTATTGAAACTTGAACTCGAGAGAAGTGAACTTAAATGGCAAATACGATTAATGGCCTGTAGTGATCCAGGCCTGAACGAGTTCTGTTCTATTGCATGTATTCTTAAAATTAAAAGTCTATTTAGATGAGTGCTATTTACACTAGAATGGATACTGGTTATTAAACACTGAGTCATTGAGTATTTACACAATAAATAACAATTACTGGGACTTTATACAAAGTATCCATAAATTAGGATGTTAAGAATTTAGTAAAAATACTTCTAACCATTGAATAATTAACTTATCTACTCTTATAGTTTGGAATATATACAAATTTTTATACTTATATATTTATATTTTTATATATATGTGACTAGATAGGTATATGTTTACTTAATATATTTACTGTGTTAAGGTACACTAACTGATTAAAAAACATTTAGGTAGGGAAAACCTAACACAACTACCATTATTATTATTTTTATTTTTGTTATTTTTATTTTTATTTTTATTTTTAATAAGAATAGTATCATATACATTTTAATAAGAATGGTATGATATATATATTTTTAACATACATATTTCTATAATATAGTTTAAAATATGTTTATTTTATTTACTTTGAGTATAGAAGTGTAAAGGTCTATCAATTACATCAGTTGGGCTTCATGTTTGGTTACTGGTTCCAAATACAATACGGACTTTTTTTAATTAGTTTACTTATTACATGTAACTCAGTATTGTATAAAGAAACCAGGTAGGATCCTTATTATTGGTTTCGTATTTCGCTTCTTTTTAATTATTTTAACATTATAATTATTTTAACATTATTACTTAATGTTAAAAAATTAATGTGTTATGCGCGTTTTAAATGATTAATTGTGGACAGCTGGTAATCCTTATAAAGGTACCAGTGGGAGAGGAAGTTGTTGTCTGATGAAGTTCCGGCATTTGCTGGGATGAAAAACGCTTTGTGTGTTTTACGTGATTTTTGTTTAAATAAATGCATTTGCACTTTGAAGCTTATTTACGCTATTTGGATTTACTGCTATCCTGCACCTCCAGCTTTATCCAACCTACTTGCGGTTTGTCAGTTGCAGCATTTCTTGGTTTTTTTCAGTTCCTGGTTACTAGTTGTCTGTCATCCTACCCAACCTATCCTCCCCGAGCATACCTACTCTCCTTCCCCAACATCCCACTCTCACCTTAAAAAAAGAAAAAAAGGGCAATCTGTTCCCAAAAAAAAATCACGCCCCATACATAGCTGTCCATTTTGCACACATGTCCGCTGGACATGTAATTTGGTCTAATTGGCATCACAACATATTATTGTTGTCTTCACTCCTCTCTCAGGGGTTGGAGTGTTCAAATGTACCTCCAAATTCATTTCATATGCACAGCTGTTGCTGTAGAAGAAATGAGCAGCTGTGGACCTTCCCTACACCTTCCTGCACATCCCTAGCTATCTTCCCTACTGTATTTCCCTCTGTGTGCCCGTTTTTCACCACTTTCCTATCACCCCTTTTTTCATTTAAAGAAATTGGTGAGGGGGTAAGTGGGAGTAAGCACTTTTAAGCAGCAGTAAGTGGGTTTCAGCCTGTTTGTATGGGAGTAAGCACTACCTACACAGGTTAAGCAATTTAGAAGCTAACCGAATGTAAGAAACTGTAACCGGAAGTTAGCAGTGCTTACCATTGCGCAAACCCGCTTACAACTGCTTAAAAGTGCCTTAATCACTCTGTAGCCAACAGCCCTTGTTCTGCCCAACAACAAAATAAACAGCCTCTGCAAGGCTCGAACCCAGGACCCTGAATACCACAGCCAATGTGATGTACCACTAAGCCATGGCAGATATACATAACCCTGATGTTTTCACAAACATAGCATACAGCAAAATAAGTCAACAGTACAGGGAATGTACTTATACATGTAGATGTATGTGTGTGTGTATGTACATATATTCACATCTTAATAGATATATACCTCTATCTCTATTATATTTATCTATATATAAATATCTACATATATATATATATATATATATATATATATATATATATATATATATACACACACACACACATATTATATACACACACACACACACACACATATATATATATATATATATATATATATATATATATATATATATATATATATATATATATGTGTGTGTGTGTGTGTGTGTATATATATATATATATATACAGATATATATCTATAGATATAACAGAGCACATTTCAAAGACATATATGACCACAGGCACTGTTAATGGGGGTGAGGGTGCTCAAGCAACATACGTCTTACACATAATACCCCCCATACAAACAGGTCTGCCCTGCAATACAATACCAACTTTTGTGAATCCAATAACCAGGACCTGACATGACATGGCAACAAGATGTTTACAGTAAGCCATGCTTATGTGAGTCTGGTATCGATAACATATCATACATTACAGTCTGGCTACCATAGTGTAAGTACAATGTGGAAGCAATACATCATTCCTAAGATACATATACATAGACACGGGTATGGAGATACATATATAGACATATATGTAACTACACATACACACACACAGACGTATGTCTAGGAAGATACATTATTATAGGGTGCACACCACACTGAACAGCCAGTTTCCCTACAGTTGAAACCTCATCAGATGGATAGTGTATGACTCACCCATACAAAAGACAATTGTTGCCTGAAACATATACCAACAAAGAAGTCAAAGGATGTAACACCACACGCAGGTTTGCATATGTTTTAAAGCGTTATTTGTGTACAGTTACAGTTTTATATGCCATGTCATATTGCAGTTTATACTTTGAAATACATACAAACAGATTAATGCAACTGTCAAACAGATCATTTAAGACAGTAATCTGAAAGCATAACATATGTTGCTGTCCAGGCCAAGGCCTTCAAGTAGTAGAAGAGAAAATACTGACTGGGCCGCAGGATAATGATCAATCAACAGTAAGTAATGCAGATGTATAGCCCAGCAGCCTCTAACTACACTCTGTACACAATCCCTAGGGTGAAAAGCCCTCAGTTTACACAATGGGATGTATCTGTTACATAACAATGCATAACTGAAATCATCACAATTGCACTGACAAACAGAACAGGCTGTGTGGCAGTAATCAGTAGACCAGCAATGTTCACAAGGTGAAATGTATGGTAATGTACAGCCATATACCTTAAGCCAGCTTACTACTGATATACCTCACATGTTGTAACACCTTAGGTTAATGATGGTGCTTACTCCCCCCCCCCCCACTAGACTGACTTACAGGAGCATAAAACACTGCTACATACACTGACCTCTGCACTGCAAAGGGCCATACATGTGTTATGCAGATGAAGCCTACATATATATATATATATATATATATATATATATATATATATATATATATATATGGACCCTTCCCCACAATATGTGTGGATGCCCAACAGCACTGGAATGATGGCGGGAATGGCAGCATGACATAATCACTGGCCAACACATAATAACCCCATATTGCATATCATATGGACAAAGCCTGGTATGTTGATGGAGGACAGAGGCCAGTACACAGGCCCATATGTGAAATAGTGTTGTCATACAGTGAGCTGCTGTTGTTACAGGATTGTCTGCAACACACACTTAAGAATATGACGTCATAAACACAAATGGATGTAGCCACCTACTGATAGCACTCAACACACACACTGCCAGTGATATATCTGACACAAGACCTGTGTGGTGGACAGACAAAACATATGCCCATATATGAGAACTATGCAGACAGACTGCAGTCCATAATAAACTAGTATGTACACACAAACCCTGCAATACTGGTGCTATACAATGCATATACCAACACTACTCATACCCTGTCTGTAGTTCTTGAACCTGATACAAATATGTAGCTGCCTTGACACTGCAATTCCATTTCTGAGAGGTCTTGCTACCTGCTGTCTGTAGCACTGTTGCTCACACACAGGAAGGATGTCCACCATACAGGAAAGGTAAAGTGACCACGCCCAAATGATGTAGGGATTTATAGTAGTGGGTTGCCATGACAGTATTAAGTGGAAGTACTACACAGCATGCTGCATGCAGGTAACAAGTGGAGGACACTGACTGGTGCAGAGGCCATCATCTGATCATGTGCTTCCCTACAAAACCCATGGTACAATCTATTCAAAGCAGCTCAATCCAGTTACTGAAGAGAGAGAGAGAGGGACAGAGACCAAAAAAAAAAAATAAAAACAAACAAATAGGCTAGGCCTACAAAAAGAATTTTGTGAAGAGACATGAGTCACACAACAGGTATGTGAAGTATATATGCATTCAATTGACTGTAGTACTTGGGCCATAATAATGGGGTAGATTATGTTGAATTATTCATATGTGCCAGCAGGTGTTGTTGTAATTATGTTCAGCTGAACAAATGCAATGGACACTAGAGTCTGTCCCTGTGGGTAGTGGGCCATAGGCATCAACTGTGCAGAGCAGCACTGACAATATATAAGCCATCATACTGTGTGTTGTGTAATGGAAAACATGTATAATGTGGGCAAAAGCTGGTGGTGGAGGTAATGGCATAATGATGGATATGTGGGTTCCAGAGCCCGCCACCAGCAGGATACTCAGGGTAATGTGTAATGTAGCATGCTGAAATGCCATAGGTGTGTAACAGGTGTACCTGCAATCTGTCTGTATATATACCCCCCTAATGTTAGGCTGTGTCCATATGTGGCACGTGTCTGTGTTATAGCAAGGCAGGACACTCCAGCTGTGCAGGAAGAAGAATTAGAGATCATGGACCTGATGTCTGAATGTACCCTATATATATATATATATATATATATATATATATATATATATATATGTTTCTTTTTTTCTTTGTTAGGTTTTTCTGTGTGATATTATATATATATATATATATATATATATATATATATATATATATATATATATATATATATATATATATATATATATATATATATATATATATATATATATATATATATATATATATATATATATATATATATATATATATATATATATATATATATATATATATATATATATATATATATATATATATATATATATATATATATATATATATATATATATATATATATATGTATATACATATACATATATATATATATATATATATATATATATATATATATATATATATATGAATATACATATATATATATATATATATATATATATATATATATACATATATATATATGAATATACACGAATATATATATGAATATACATACATACATATATATGAATATACATACATATATATACATATATATATATATATATGAATATACATATATATATATATATATATATATATATATATATATATATATATGAATATACATATATATATATATATATATATATATACATACATATATATATATATATATATATATATATATATATATATATATATATATATATATATATATATATATATATGAATATACATACATATATATATATATATATGAATATACATATATATATATATATATATATATATATATATATATATGAATATACATATATATATATATATATATATATGAATATACATATATATATATATATATATATATATATATATATATATATATATATATATGCACACACACATATATATATATATATATATATATATATATATATATATATATATATATATATATATATATATATATAAATACATACCTGTACATGTATGTATAGATTTATATATATATATATATATATATATATATATATATATACATATTTGAAGATATATATATACATGTATTTATATATATCTGCATGTATGTCTACAGATATACAGACACCTACATGTATATATCTATAAATATAAACAGATCTATACCAGTATTACAATGGCAACTGTTACAGATCTACAGTATGGCATAATGTATTAGTGTGGTCCACATTATTAACTGGGACTTGGCTGTTACACGTGCAGTGCAGTGTATGGTGCACTGCAAATTGACACACATGTGTAGCCCATACCTTTCAAGCATCTGAAAAGGCTGAAGGTGGGGAGGGGTTGTCAGCGTGACACACCAGTGCACTGCAGCAGGGAGCCATAAGGATGGTAAGAATGGCTGTATCTGCACACAGACAGGGTCAGTAACTGTGGCAGACATAACTCTACACCCACATAAATAATGACGGCAGTGTGTGAACACCAAGGGGTATGCATATGAGTAGACCTTGCAATCATGCACAGTTGGAGAACATGTGTAGGCAGACTGACCATACACAAGCAAATGCAGATGGGTCATGCTAGTATACCCCTTGCAGGAATAGTGACTGCTGTAGTACACATAACAATGGGTGCAGCAACATGTCATGATAAACGTGTGCATACACAGGCACACACAGGACTGCATGCAATGCGATCAGCATCTGCACACCTAACAGCTTTAGTAGACACTGCAAGTGGATGTACAGGACATATGGCACATATCAGGCTCATATACTGTTAAAATATGCAGTGATGTCCCGTGGCAGATCAAAGAATGGTGCATCATATCAATAAGAGTATGTAGACTCCCGATAGCCACAGTATGATCTGGCAGTTGTCAGTGTAATACTATTGGATTGTTTATACATGGTCTGCTAATGTGAGAGCTGTAAACCACACATCAAGCATTCACAACTTAACATCTGAACACACATAATCCTAGGTATGTTTTGCTGGAAAACATAGGGGCTGTGAGCATTACAGCTGACATAACTGACACAGTACTACACATGCAGATATGGGATGTACATCTGCTAGTCTGGGTGCACAGTACATGGCAGGGTGCATAACAGATGCACAACAATACTGTGTACATGGGTGCCGTGTTCCCCAGGGGAAGGGGTATCACCTACTAAAACAGGCCATGCCTCACACACATGTATGCTGTTGCTAGCATGGATTGACTATAGCTGCACTCCATGCTGTTGTGTACCATATGTTATGCATGCTGACAGTTGGGTAATGGGATGACTGTGTGTACTATCATTGTGCAACCTCACGTGTGTGTGTGGGTGTGTGTGTGTGTGTGTGTGTGTGTGTGTGTGTGTGTGTGTGTGTGTGTGTGTATTCATTTCATCTGTAGGTTCAATGTGGTGTAGTGTAGGGAGGTTGCTGCATGTAGGATGTCTGTGTGCATGTGTGTGTGGTTGTGTGGGTGGCCATGTATACACATGTGTGACTGTGGAGTTTTTCATATGGCAGTACTTCCCTTTGCAGTACATGGACATGGACTGACAAAAGACAAAACAAGAATACTTGTCTGATGTGTAATCACAGGACAGCTGATACTCTACTAAGGTCTGTAGCATGGAACATGCATTGGGAGGGGAAGTACATACCAGGTATACCCTCAATATCGCATACAGCAGGAAGGTGAATGACAACCCATGTAGGCAGCACTACAGATGCATTGGGGAATTACTAGACAACAGCAGGGAGTGTATACCTATATCACAGCTGTCACATGATAGGTTGATTGTGCAGCATGTCAGGCATGTACTGAGCAATACATACACATGACAGTACAGTGTGTGACAGTATGGAGGTAACATGTCAGCACTTCACATATAGGGGCCAAGCTCACAAAATCCCAACATACACAGGGCGAACACTGAATGATAGCAATGAGGCTATGTATAAAGTATTACACTCAGAGCATGGACTTAATGGAGTAACAGGTCTTGTGTTGTGGTCACTTTTGTAGGCATTTAGAGGAATGAGATGTTAATGAGTGGCATTAATGACTGCATGTCACCAAGTGTGATGTATGATGGGCAACGTATATGGGAATAAACATGGGACTGTCTGTAGCATCACAGACAGGTAGGTATTAAGGTGGAGTGTGTGTGTGTGTGTGTGTGTGTGTGTGTGTGTGTGTGTGTGTGTGTGTGTGTGTGTGTGTATGTGTGTATGTATTGTTATGCAATGCTGGACAGGTCTTTAAGTGTGTTTCTATCTTCCCCCCACAGGTGGCGAGGTGGGTCAGGGTCCCTCCTGCAGCCTACCTAATGTTGGTGTGCATGCAGACACTGACAATGATGAGACTATGTTTGAGGCACAGGTGGGTTTGTCAGGGGTTGACACAGTGCCAACAGTTGACATCCCTTTCTTAGCCACCCCACCCCCGCACACAATTTCTGTGCCTATACATACTCCATCACCAGTGGCCATAGCTGAGGGACAGTTGGTGGCTAGTGGCAATGCACAGGGTAGTGTGGTGACCATGCCAGCTGTGTCTGTCCACAGCAGGCATAACCGGATGTCCGTCAGGCCATCATATAGGTGGATGTGCCAGGGTGCTTGTGGTTGGGCCACTGTTCATCCTGCCCCTGGCAGGGGCACCACAACTGATACAACCAGGTGCATGTTTCAGGCTGTCATGGAGGCACAGGCATGTATGAACATGTACATCAGACAGGGCCTGAGGCTGCACAGGGCTGCTTACTCATCTGTAAGTGACAACATCCGTAAAATTGCTGCTGCCCTCCGTGAACATAACGAGATCATGGATAGACAGTGGGGTGAGATGGTGGGCTTCCTCAACTGTGGTATGTCCGTACTTGAACACCTGGTGGGAGTGGTGTGACAGACGCATGGACGTAGGCCAGATACACCAACATCTGACAGTCAACATGGATGTGCTAGGATGCAAAGCCACTCCCGTAGTGAAAGTAGTAGCCCCAGCACATCACTGGGGGTACTATCAAAGCAGGCCACATGCACGTAGCCCTGGCCAGTCCCATGCGGGACATGGTTCCAGCGGACACATATCATCAGGGGAGAGCAGCACCTCAAGGCCTGTACCTGCATGTGCCCATGGAACCCCTGGCAGGCACAGTCACTGAGTCCATGGCCGAAAGCAGTGAACTGCACACCCTGCCAGGTATGGTCTGCAGCTGTCAAAAAACACCTGGCAGAACTGTGTGCATACATACCTACACAGTATGCGCACACATAGGCCAACACCATACCGACACACACCACATCTGCATGCCCATTTCCAATAATTCAACCCCTCACCCACACACATGGTGTCAAACGTATGGACCACCCTCAGCCTCTGGCAAACCAGCAACACACCCTGTGCATATGATGATACCTGTGCCATATCCCTGTCATCCATAACATCGATGCAGGGACAGGCTAATATGGTCCACCACTCTAACTGTAAACGTCTTGACTAATAAATAAAAACTGCTTTCACCCGTATTAACAATCGAAAAGTGCTTAGTGACAGTACTTTTTATTTATTTTATTTGTCATTGTCTCGAGTGTACTGTCCATTAAAGTTTCAAGTTTTCTTGGAGCTTGTTTGGTTTTTATTTAACAGGCTAATATGGTTCTGATGCACATGGTGACTGCAATACAGTGCAGCAATGTACTGCAGTATAACATGTTGTTAGTAGTAATGTGTAATGCATACATGTCAGGTAGTATAGCCATCCAGCTATGATGCATGTCAGCTTTTAGTAACACTGGGTGATTGTGATCCCCATAATGCTATCCATATGTGTTGTAAGTGTACATGTGTCAGCAGGAGGATGGTCTGCAGTCAGATTCCACAAGGGTTATGGCACTGTGGTGACACCATGAATGTGACATGCATGGAGTACAGTTGCACACATGTCACAGGTTTCTATAACAGTTAGTGCCTGTGCCACATAGACAGGTGGCCCACTGGGACATGTATAATCTGCAACCTTATGTAGACCCATCCACATACATGCACACTCTTACTTGGCAACACTCTGACTAGACCCCTACCTAGGTATGTAGTGCTAATGAACTGTGTGGCTTTCATTGCACACACCACACAACATATAGGGTGAGGTGTGCACCAGCTTACATGTTACTTGCAGAACATACATAGACATGTACAGTATGGTAATGTAATGGTTGTATATGGATAATACATAGTGTGACATACCATCATACACACATTGACAGACATATAACAGGCAGAGAGACATCCAAGAGACCTTGGCCTATTGGTGATAACTAACTAGTCCATGTGTCCAATGTGTTACAGGTAGACTGCACACAGCACATGTGTAACTGGCCTGTATTGTGCTGTCACTTATCTGTATGGTTGATGGTGGCATTGGTCAACATAAAGTGGTACATGGGACATATACTGGGTGTACCATGGTGTAATAATTGTACACAGAACCCACATCCCCCATTGGTTATTGTATGCACTGCAACCCATGTTGACACTCTGATATACCCATTATCACACATTGGCCACAATTGCAATACAACCCATTGTATATCACAACAGTGGTACTACATGGATATGCATGTAATGCACATGCCACAGGCATAGTAGGGTGTTGCATCACCATGCCTCACCTATGGGCAGCAACAACAGTATCTTTACTACTTTGTGGCAATGTGTAGTGTAATAGGAATATGTGGTCTCATTCCTCATTACACACATTATAGAGTACTATGCACCATTTCATATGCACCTCATGAGACATCTGCAACAGATGGAAGGCCACAGAAATACCCCACTAAACAGATCACAGGCATAAAGCAGATGCCCTATGCTGACCATCTAGAAAACATCCAGCTATACTCTGTGGCATATTGTCTACTCAGAGGTAATCACACATACACACACTTGCCAGGCCTCAGTGGGTTTCCCATGCCTATCAACCCATTTGTACAACACTGTTGTGCTGGTACTGCAAGGCTCGTGTAGCCATTAAGGAGAGGAGTGTAATAGGGTACATGTCATGTCCAATACAGCTGCAGCAACATCTGACTATGTCAATGTCTGTTGAAGTGGTTGTGAAGGCTGTCATGGAATTCCCAACTACAGGTGTACTGACACACAGACACTGCTATCATCAGTAATGCACATGTACACATGTGTCAGTACTGTGATGCATTGCTGCAGGTGGTCATACCTGTGTACCTGGATATTGTCCATGGAGAGATGTGTTGTGTAGGGAGTGTGTTTACATCGGTATCATGCCATGTGCCAGCAGGCAATCTATCGAGACACATCATGTTGGTGACTATCAGGGTGATAGTGACAAGCATCAGCCAATCCTCTGGGTGCCCTCTGCACATGGCCACTGCGGTGATCCAGTTGACATGTATGCAACATGTATTACAACACTTGATTACTGTCTGTGATGGAGACCTGTACCCAAGCATGTTCTGTTGACTGTGGTAGTGTAGTATAGTACCCATGGCATGTTGTCCATACAGGGTGCTGTTTCCTATATGTGCCAGTTAGTACACAGCTGGGCAGACATGTCAGTGTCTGTATGTATTCTAGCTGGATACATGTCATCTGCACATCTGTAAGAGGGACTGACAGACATCAGTTTGACAAGTAGCTATGCATTTGGATGACTGTGTCAACAGAAAGATGTTTGACAACATTATGTATGCCATTACTACATGTTGTAAGCCCTCACTAACATGTGCTTTACAGATGGTACTCCACAGTTACATTCTACATGTCTGGTCATTTTCCAGTAGGAGATATATACGCCAACACAGCCCACAACCAAGGAACACCACAGTGAGACCTCAGAGTCCAGCTATGCCTGCAGGTATGCTTGTTGTCATTAGTACTTTTAGCAGTCTAACCTTGCCTGGGACAGCACTGTCAACAGTAGTACCGCCATGTTACACTACATGCCAGTGTGATATCATGCACCCTGGGTTACTACCCTTGCATGTAACACATTCACACAAATAACAGTGCTGGGCATGTGTCATATACTAGTGCGTCCCAGACGTGACACTCACACCCTTTCTACTGTAATGACAGCACATAGACAGATGTATTGGACATGGCATTACATACACTTATGACAGATGTCATTACACAGGGTTTGACATGGCCTTGTATGTTAAGCAGAGATTGCCTCTGAGTAGACAATATGCCACAGAGTATAGCTGGATGTTTTCTAGATGGTCAGCATAGGGCATCTGCTTTATGCCTGTGATCTGTTTAGTGGGGTATTTCTGCGGCCTTCCATCTGTTGCAGATGTCTTGTGAGGTGCATATGAAATGGTGCCTAGTACTCTATAATGTGTGTAATGAGGAATGAGTACATTGGGACATTTACCTCCTTTACTGTGGATAAAAAGCCCTTAGTGATGAGGTGTGCCACATAGAAGGATTTCCTCACTATTGTGGCAATGTTATTCAAGGTGAGAGCACTGTCCACCTGTGTCTGTAGGTCTGTCATCACACATTTGGTACTTAGTGTACTTGCACATATGTGATAAATCATAAGGACATGGTATTTCCCAAAGGGGATAACTATAGATTCCTTGGCAGTAAGCTTGAGCCCATGGCTCTGACAGCAAGCATCTTTGTCTGCAAGGTCCTTTTGTATAATATCCACATCATGTAGAGATTCACTAATGGCTCCCAGGTCACAGTGATCCATGACATTTGTTAGCCAGAGTCCCGTACTGTTGGCCTGTACTTCAGACAAGTAGATGCCAAACAACAGCAGTCCCAGGACTGAACCCTGAGGTACTCCATGTGTCACTCATCTGGAGCTGGAATTGTAGTCAGCTACTTCTACAGTCTGGGTTCTGTCAGTAAGCCATGTGGCAACCCATTGAGTGGCACAGGACTTTATTTCCGGCTTAGTAGGTAAATCTATGTTTCCAGAGTGGGGGATGGTGTTGAAGGCCTTGCCAAGGTCCAGATAGGCTGTGTGGACCACCTTACCCACTTCCACAGCTCTGGAGACTGATTCAAAGAATTAAATCAGGTTCGGGTGACAAGATCGGCCCTCCACCAGGCTAAACTGGGCGAAGGCCAGTGTTTGAGGTTGGCCAATGTCTTTGTTTATAAGTTCCATGATAATGCATTCCATGCCCTTGCAGATCAGGCTCATCAGACTGATGGGATGGTATTTCCCATGATCCAAGGTGTATACCCCTTGTGGAATGGGATAACTGCAGCTGTGTGCCACTCATTGAACACAAGCTTGAGGTGAGGCTATGATGAAACATGACAGTTAGGTGTTGTGCTGGTTCATGTTGTAGTTCATGTAGTACACAGCCCGGGGTGTCATCTGGGGGGAATGTGTCACTAAATCGATCTGGCAGGATATTGGCTAATTCCTTGGCATCACTTCATTTTAATGCCATTCTGTTGTAACTCAGAGCACTTCTGAGCATTGCCATGTAAAATCTGGACATAATTATAGAATGGCTTGTGGCTGACTTTGGAATCTTTGGCAAAGTTAGTCACATAACTAGCTCTGAAGGATTTAATGAGGGATCTCAGCTTCTTACTGAGGCTGGTTAGGGAGTTGTTTACATCCTTAGTCACATAACTAGCTTTGAAGGATTTAATGAGGGATCTCAGCTTCTTACTGAGGCTGGATAGGGACTTGTTTACATCTTTGGATTATCCTTTTGTCTTCAACATTTTCTTCCTTCTGTCGTATATTTTGTTTATGGCAGGGAATCACCGGACTGGCTTCATATTTGTGGACAAGAGCATCTAGGTTGTATTTGGAATGGCACAATACATGCAGGAGTGGATGTGCTCATGCAGTGACTTATTGTAGGATTCGACAGTTGATCTTTCAGCTCCCGTCTCCATGGGTGTCACAAAGTTTGTCACCATTGGCGTGAGTAGCATGAAGTTGGCTTTGAAGAGGTCTTTACCAGAGGTTTCCTTCCTGGGGGGTGGGGGTGGGATGTGGATGTCAATGGTGATGAGCTTATGGTCTGACCTGACCAATGATGGGGTGAACACTGCTGTAGTGCATCTATCTCCCATGTTGGTAATGACCATGTGTAGGATTATTGTAGCCCCTGATTGGACAATGTTTTAGATGATCAAGTGCACTGGAATGTATGAATGCTAAGAACCGTTGGGAAAAGGTGTTGGTACCAGAGCAGTTTTCACAGTTAATGGCAGGGTAGTTGAAATCACCACATATTAGGTTTTTTGTTTGTATCTGAATATGTCCAGTATGTTTAGAAAGGTGTGGTCAGAATCTTGGCCCATGCTGGGGGATTTGTAGCAAGCTACAGTTTTGATTGCAGTGTTATCTACTGTTAGTCACACCTAGAGATTTCCACATGCATTATGTTGGGAACTGGCATGGAGGTGTGGTTGTGCATACTTGTTTAATATGGAGACCTCTCCACCTGTAGTGTTGTGGTCCTGTTTTGGTGGCCCAAATGTGTGGTAGGGGTTGTAGTCTGGTATTGCAGGTGTGCTCTCTGGAGCATCAACCCAGTTGTCTGTTACTGCACAGATATCAATGATCTCCATTTGTAGGTGGGCCTTGTGAGAGTGCATTTTAGGTTTACACTTCTAGAATTGAGTAGCATTATGTACAGTTTAGCAGGCATGTATCTGTTACAGTGGGGGTGTAGTTCTTTGAACCATGCCTAGAAACAGCACAATGGGGGTAGCAAGAGTTTTAGGCAGTAACCTGAATTCTATGGGCAAAAGGTGCAGACCATTTCTGGCAAAGCATCCTGGTTTGTCAATCATGTCATCCCAGGCACACAGATACTGAATTCCCTTTGAATGACATCAGAAGCTTAGGCAATTGTTGCAGTCATTGTTGTGTATATGTATATATGTGAGTGTGTATGTGTGTATATCTGTAAATACATATCTCCATATATGTATGTGGATATGTATATGTGTATATATCTCTATAGATATGTGGATAAATATGTACACATATATGTTTACCATATGTCCAGGACATAGAGTGAAGCTGACCCTCAGCAGCATTAGTCCAAACCTCTCAGTGCAAGGTGATGTCATGGATGTATTGCAGGTATATCTGTAGACTGTTGCAACTGTAATAGGGGTTGTCTTAACAGACATGTTTGGTGTATGAGGTCACATCTGCTGTAGACATGTATGCCATTGCCTACATACAGACATCCTAGGGAAACAATGTACGGTACCACTGCAGCACAGTACTGCTCCTGTGGACTACAGCAGGGATATGACCACTATATGTGGACAGTCTGGCACTCTGTGGTCAGTCCAGATGTGTACACATTTCCCTGTCAAGTGAGACATGTGGACCATGCCTCCCAATGTGGATGTTACTAGCCATGTACATGGGTATATCAAAACAATACTGGACTACATATGCCCACACAGTGTATGCACACACACACGCCAGTCTGTCCTGACACAATACCTGGTGGTGCAGCGGTCACATGGCCATATACTACCCAGTAGATAGTGACATACATCTGTACAGCAGACCACTGCTTTGTCAGAGATACACAACAGTTATGGTGGCCTGGCAGCAGTATGCCCTGCAAATAAATGGACATAACAGCACACTGTGTAATTACACTAGGTTGCTAGGCATGTCACAAACCACTGTGCAAAATACAGGCAGACTGCCACAACAGTGGGCTACATTTTCTGTGGGGGGAATACACATGTACTTGCAATTAGCAGCCTCGACATGTGA